>NC_041036.1:363435-380935 GCF_900634625.1 Parambassis ranga
AACAAAGAGGGGTTCAGGAAGTCCTAGCCTCTGTCCTCAGTACTGTGTCTTCATCTAGAGGATCTGTTTGTTGTGTTGTGGAGTTTTATATTGTCCTCTCCAATCTCACAAAACTTCATGACACGTAAAAATGTCTCATTCATGATGATGTTAAATCCTCATCCAGCCTCCAAGGAGTGAGTTAAGGAGGTCATTGGTTCCTGGTTCAGAATGTGGAGCGTGCTCCTCACACCGGAGCAGTCTAGATGGATGAGCAGCAGCTTTGTATCTTTCATCAGCTCCAGTGTTTTTATGGATTATATTGAATAATGTTGTCCTGTGCTGTGATGTGTCTATTAACAGTGTTCTTCATGCATGACGGTTTTCTCTGCTTTGCTTTGGCAGCTTGCAACAAGACCGACTTGGTGTTTATGATCAATCAGTCTCCCAGCTACAGCCGGGCCGATCACGCTATCTTGAAGAATTTCACCGCACAGATCGTGAAGAGCTTCAGAATCGGTGAAGATCTGGTGCGTGTTGCATTCGTACAAGCCGCTTCTTCTTTCTCCGGGTTTTACCTCAACCGCTACTACAAGAAGAAGGATGTGGTCACAAACATCATCAACGCCGACTACCTCCAGGGAGAAGCTAACCTCAGGAACGCCTTGGTGTACATCAAGGAGTACTTTCAGGCGTCCAGGGGCAGCCGCCCGGACTTCCCCAGGAATCTGGTGTTGTTCACACAGGGCCCTGTTCAGGACGGCACGGCTGAGGCAGCAGCTGCTCTCCATAACATGGGGATTGAAATAATTGTCATCACTGTTGGCCACAACTACGACCTGAGGCTCCTGAAGCTAGTTGGTGATGCAAAGAACTTCTTCATTGTGCCTGACATCAACAGTCTGGGAAGCATCAAGACAAAGGTTATTGAGTCCGTCTGCACCCCGCGTGACCGCCCTGACCGTGAGTGTGACCCCTTCCTGTCGTGTTCCTCTGTACAGATACCTGCCACAGTAAGAACACCTTCCCTCTCTTTCAGCCTGCACCATTGACATCGCCATGGGCTTTGACATCACTCGGAGAACCCCTGGTGACACCATGTTCAGCGGCCACAACAGACTAGCCATAGAGAGGATCATCAGTGACATGTCCAGCGTGAATGACCTGTGCTGCTTCAAGACGGAGATCATCAAACCTAGAATCGCCTTCTTTGTGCTCGATCAAAACGGGCGCGCTGCGTTCGACACCAACTTTGAAGAGTACAAACCAGGCCGTGGTGAAGAAACTGTTGAACTTGCAGAGGTCACAGCCAACCTTCTATAACTCCAACCTGCTGAGGTTCTTCAAAAACAAGCTTCAGAGCGCATCTACAGCCACTGTCAAGGTGAGAACTCTGTCAGCAGACTGCTACAAGACCTGAGAAAGACAGACTCTGTCTGAAACCATACCATTGTGTGGGCTGCTGTGCACATGAACAACAATGCATTAAGGTTGTGACTGAACTCCTCCCTCAGGTGGTGATGATCTTCTCAGATGGCCTGGATGAAAGTGTGCAGATGCTGAAGAGTCAGTCCGATGAGCTGCAAAAGTCTGGTAAAGATGAAGGCGTTTCATTTACTCTCTTTACTCTCAGCCTCATACACTTTCATCTACATTGATATGTCCTGTATATATCTTATAATAAATATTAAATAAGAACGTTCAGTGGAGTGTAGCAGGGATGACATGTTTCCACAATCGACCAATGAGACTGTCTTTTGTATCATTAGAGAAGAAATGTGAAGCAAATAAAAACATTTATGATATTTGGAGATAATCTTCAGTAGTCAACATCACTATGATGCCTTGACGATGTTTAAATCACATCGTTTGGAGTCCCAGTTAGCCACTTGTTAGCATTTAGCATTTTTTCAGACAGTAAACAATCACCAGCATTCAAAACACACACTGAGGGGACAGGAAGCGCTAACATGCTAACACGTCTGAGCTGTTATTGATGATGTGTGTGAAGAAGCGACACGTCAGCCTCTGTTTTGATTGGCTGCAGGGGGTCAGCGCTCTGCTGAATGTGGCTCTGGAGGGCACAGATCCGGCTCCGCTCCAGGAGTTGGAGTTTGGCCGTGGATTCAGCTACGAGCTTCCCCTCACTGTCGTCATGCCAAGCGTGTGCAGCATTATCTACCACCAGATTGTGATCTGTTTCTACTGGTCATATCAGCTGCCTTAGCTCTGCTGGGTGTTGGCGGCATATTGTTCCTTCTTAGTGCATGATGATGCTGGTCTAACAGTGGATTAGCTGTGCCAGCGGCCATTGATTGATTGACTTTTGATTGCTAATGATCACACCTCTCAGCGCACTGCTCTCACCAGCAGCGCAGCTTCTTCAGGAAGTGCTGCAGCTTCACACTTCCTGCAGAAAGCTGCATTACAATGACACTCGCAGGTGACACTCAGGTCCACGTGGTCTAAATCCTGTTTTCCTCTGCGCAGAGCTCTGTGACAGATCGGGTGTGCTGCAAGGTGCCGTGCAAATGTGTCCGGCCCTGACGGCATGCCGGGCATCCCGGGCAAACCGGGGATAAAGGTGAGCGCAGGGCACTTTTTTAACTTCCTACATCATGAAGAGAATGTTTGAGACAAGAAGAGCTGGTCCAGGCATGAAGACGCCTTCTGAACATGTGTCTGTTTTATAAACAGGGACTTCCTGGATTGAAGGGTCAGCCGGGCTTCCTGGGAGAGGAGGGAGCAACCGTAAGTGCTCCTTCATCTAGTTTATCCACACAGTGTCATGTCTTTTCCAACTGTGGTCAAACTTGGAGGAGTGCTGAAGTAAACTCGAAGCTTAAGCAGCTGCAAACCAAACAACTTTCCCATGTGTTGAAACTCTCGTGTGTGCCTGTGTAGTCGGATGTATGTGTAGACCTCACTGGTTTTGGTTGTTGCAGGGCGACCGGGGGCCTCCGGCCCTGATGGACCTCAGGGCGTCCCTGGCTGTCCCTGGAATCAGAGGACACAAGGTACGGATCATCTGAGTTCTGAGGAACGGGGCAGCCCTCTGTCTTTGTACTGATGATTTATTTCTACAGCTGACCAGTCCCACCTCTGTCCCTCTGTCCCTTTGTCCCTCTGTCTCTCTCTGTCCCTCTGTCTCTCCGTCCCTCTGTCTCTCTGTCCCTCTGTCTCTCTGTCCCTCTGTCCCTCTGTCCCTCTGTCTCTCTGTCCCTCTGTCCCTCTGTCTCTCTGTCTCTCTGTCCCTCTGTCCCTCTGTCTCTCTGTCCCTCTGTCCCTCTGTCTCTCTGTCTCTCCTGTCCCTCTGTCTCTCTGTCCCCCTGTCCCTCTGTCTCATGTAAGCTTGTATTTTTCCACCTATCTTAGCATGTACGTTTCTGTACGTTTCTTCTCTCTGTACCATCCACAGCTGTGGTGGGTTGGGTCGGGCATCCTTAACATTGATAAATTGACCATTTACCTGTAAAGACTAACGACCTCATTGTTAGCAGCCCAGCTCCTAAAATAAGTCCTATTTTCTGCATCTTTTATTCTGTGCCTGCGGTGGTGAAGCCCCTGGTGCTGCAGCCCACTCTGTCTTCAGGGTCAGCCTCTGTTTATTGGCCTGAAAATGTTACATCAACAAAGTTCATTTCTCACAAACAATCTGAGTCTGGGCAGAAAAAATATTTATAATAATTCCCATAAATACATGTGCATGGAGCTGTCCTATGTTGATGTGATTAAATCCTGGTGTTTATGTCTGCAGGGCTACCGAGGCCTGACAGGCGACAAGGTAAGTGGGCGATCCAGCTGGAATGTGATGCACTGAAGGATGTTTGGATGAACGAGGACTGGGAGTTTAGAAGGAGGTTTAGTAGCCGAGAAAAGCAGTGACAGCTGATTCTGCTCCAACTCTGCAGGGCGAGAACGGAGAACCAGGCGTGGACGGGATCAACGGAGAGCAGGTACTGGATCTGACCGGTTCAGTAAAAACCTGAAACACTCTAATGAAGAATCTACGAAATGTCAGAAAGATCTCAGTCATGTTTTTGTTTGTTCACAGGGAGAACAAGGAAAGAGTGGATTCGGTGGAGGAAAAGGAGAACCAGGGAACCCAGTAAAAACACACACAGTTACCTCTGAAATGATACAGGATCCAGCTCCACTCTGAAACTTTCAACACTCAGTGGTTAATTGATTTCACAAAATCTGCTGCTGTCAGCTCTGACACGTTGACCTCTGACCTCAGATCTAACTGTCATCCTTAGGGCATCCCGGGCTTCAGAGGGGAGAAGGGCCTGAAAGGAGACCCAGGACTGAGAGGAGATCCGGTGAGGCGAAACCCCCGCTGATGGTCCCAAACTGTGTGTGCTGTGACATAAGACGCCCCCACACGACAGAAAGCTGCACGTCTCAGCTGGTTCACAGATTACAAAAATGTTCATCTGCTCCTGTTTATCACTTAAAAGAATATATATATATATATGTATGAGTGGTTTTGAGTAAATATTCAAAATTTGGTCCCACATGAAGCTTTAGGGACTTTGGAGTTAAACGTCAGCCAGCTCCTCGTCTTTTTGAGTGTGTTATGATTTGTGCGTGACAGGGCGAAGCAGGAAAACACAACACCTCTCGAGGGCCCAAGGGAGATAAGGGCGGCCAGGGGATGCAGGTAAGAGCCTTTGAGGATCAGATGGCCAGTGCTTGATTCAAACATCACCCTGTACCTCCGGCTCTCTCTCTGCAGAGTCATCCTGTGTGGAACGCCTAGAACTGTGTGTTTAATTGTGTTTATACCCACAGGGTGTTCCTGGATCAAAGGGCTCACCGGGTCAGTCTGGAATCGACGGAGGCCCGGTGAGTGCTTCACGTGCACATGCAGTACATTTTACATGGCGCCATGACCCCTTTAGAAACAATGTTCTCTGCTCTGTAGGGTCCAGATGGGCGGAGAGGCCAGCTCGGTGGCAAGGTAGGAGAGGACGCCAACCCAACTCTCTCTGCTGAGGTTTATGTGTTGTGACACACTGTGCACTCTCACGGCCTTTTTGCAGGGCTCACCTGGTGATAAAGGGGCTAATGGGCACCCAGGAGTTCCAGGACCTTCAGGCCCCATGGTAAGAACAGCTGCCTGATCTGCAGCATAGGTTTTACCTTCGCTCTGCAGCTTTCATGAGCTCACCTGTCACCATCTACCAAAGTGTTAGTGTCACTGTCTGTCTGCTTTTCTTTCTGTTTATTTTATCAATCAATGTCCAAAATGACGTCCCCAGAAGAGTCAAAGGAAATGTAAAGAATAAAAAGTGTTTAATGGACTTACTGCTTTCCAGAGCTGCCATGAAGGAGGTCAGACGGTTTCCTCCCTCTGGGAGAGAAACCTGCTCTGCAGCTCTTAGAGCACGTCATGCGTGTCACTGACGTTTTCTGCCAATCAGGACCAAGCTGTGGTTTTTAAGTTTTAATATCATGTGACAAGGTTTGTCACTGGCTGCTTCACATCCTGTCAGTGCTGTGTACAGTCAAACACACCCCACTGTGTGATCAGTGATGTGCAGCATCATCAGAACCAGGCAGCATGTTTGCCATCTTATTTCCGTCTTTAGCATGCTAATGCTAACTCATTTTTTTGTTATCATTGCTGTTATCATGTGGTCACATGGTCATAAAATCAGATGATGTTTGTCACAAAGAGCAGACTTCCTGTTCTCAGCAGGTGGCGCTATAACATCGGGGGCCAACTTCCTGTTTCAGAGGTTGTTGTAGATCTGTCAGAATTTGCAAAGTAGAAAGTTAATTCAAAATGGCCGACTCATAAAAAGTCTGTAAGCGAAGATTGTTCCTTCACTCTGCTCAGACCCTAAAAATGAACCTTTCGACCCGACGGCAGTGCACGAAAAGTTCCTCCTCACTTCCTGAGGCCTCTCAGTTCTGTCAGGAGGCTGGTCCGGTCGGTCAGGATCGTTCTCAGAGGCCACCCTGGTTATTCTCCAGCTGGCTTCACAAACAGCTGATTACTTTGATATTTAGGCTTTTGTTTGACAGTATTTACATCAATATTTACTGGTGGGGGAGGCATGTCACTCTGAGGGCGTAAACTCCACAGACGGCACTTCAGCTGGGATCTGAGTGCAGCAGCAAGCTGTGTAAACATCAGGCTCCTCCGCAGCACTCAGGCACATCAGTTAGGATTAATGCAGCAGTGCTGATCCAGCACAGAGGAGCCCAGTTCTTCTGTGCTTGTTCAGTGTGCTGAATGCTCAGTCTCACACACACACTTTGAAGTCACCAGCATACTGTTCTTTCCTGATGATGTCATCTAGGGAACCATGCTCCGTAGTGTTAAAGTGGCTGCTCAGGTCACTGAAAGACTGCTCACAGTGTGGATGATTAGCAGCTCCTGTTCGGTGCTCACTGTCCTGAACTGTCTCTGCAGGGACGCAAAGGAGACCCTGGAGAACGTGGACCTAAAGGGGTTGCTGGCTTTCCTGGCTCTCAGGTCAGTCGGTGCATCAGAGCAATATAGAAACGTGTCATCACAGAGCATGGCTGAAAAGGGACACTAACTGACAATTCCTCAAGTATTCCATTTATTTTTAGCAGCAATACTTCGAGCTACGTTCTGTGTTGACCTATTCAGGAATGCTTCAGTCACATTTCAGGGCCTTCACACTCAGCAGTCATGATAGAAACCACTCTGACTCTGACACTGTTGGTGTTTCTGCAGGGTCCCCCTGGAACAGCTGGAGGTCCCGGAGTAGATGGAGGACGTGGTGGGCACGGGCCGAAGGTGTGTGACATCACTTCCTGTCTGTGGTAGACAGGAAGTGATGATAGAATGTGTGATCGTGTTGATCGACTATGGTCAGATTATTCGTTTGTTATAGATCCCCATCTAGCACCCTGTGGTCCACCATTACAAACTTCATATGCTCCATCTGAATATACACCTCTATATATAAATACACACACGCACAAGACAGTTATCATGAACCAAGCAAGTGAGCTGTGGTAATAAGGCTCCGAGCTAGTCTCTCGCAGACTGAGCCAGCCTTTCAGCCAATCTGCAGACACTTTGAACTGTCCTTGTTTTTAAGGGCCTGCCAGGGGATCCTGGTCTGAAGGGTAATCCAGGACCACAAGGATCCATAGGACTGCCGGTGAGCTGAGCTCGTGATGTGTGTAATATAAAGTGTGCTGTGTCTGCAGTCAGCTGAGGCTGTTAATCTGGTTTCAGGGTCTGGATGGCAGAGACGGTTATGGAACCAAAGGGTCCAGAGGAAACAAGGTAGAAAATGAGAAAATGAGAATGAAAGTCCTGATTTTCATGTGCAGTGAGGCAGCTTCATGAAGTCATATTATTCCACCTCGTCTGTGCAGGGAGATCCTGGTTTTCCTGGGTACCCTGGTGTGCCGGTGAGTCTTCATGTGGACCGCTGCGTCCTTCTTAAAACTCCTGCAGCAGCTTCACACAGCTGAATTCTCTCTGTTTGCTCATGTGCAGGGTGAGAGTGGTCAGAACGGCACCAAAGGACATTCCGGTGGCAAAGGAGACCGGGGTCGCCCAGTGAGTGTCAGCCCCCCTCTCAGGCTGTCTTTGTTAAACTGAGCCAGGTTCATCAGTGTCTGATCTGTGATCCATGCAGGGGCTCTCGGGACGACCGGGCCGGCCAGGCGGGAAGGGAGACACAGGACACGACGGACACAAGGTGAGGCTTCGAAAAACAAAGCTCCAGGAGTCGGAGTGTCAGGTGATAATGATGTATAATGACTCCTTTCAGGGGGCCAAAGGTGGACCAGGGAGCAGAGAGAAGACCGTAAGTCCTCATACAGTCACTGCACAACACAGCAAAGAACTGAAGGAAATGACCCCTGTTTGTCTCTGTGTGTCAGGACTGTGATCTGATCTCCTTCATCAGAGACAGCTGTGGTAAGCAGACACGTTTCATTCAAGCACCTGTTTAATGGTTAATGAATTAACCCTTAATGCCTGTCCAGGGTGTGGAGGTTTGATGAAACATATGATGCTTGGTTCGATTTTCCTATGAAGCATTCAGGGACCACCAGGAAGTCGGAGGTCCACCGGTCCCGGTGTTTGTGACTTGTTTCAGTCCTGCTTGTGTGGAGACATGATGAAATTAACTTGTTTCATCACATCTCCCTGGAAATAGGCCCCACTGTATTTATTTACTGTGAACCATCAGTCTGAGGGGCTCTTACAGTTTGTGGCTGTGATGTGTTTTCCAGGGTTTGGTGTCATTAGTTAACTCTGTGGTTGTTGTTCTCCTCTGCAGGCTGCTGCAAAGGTACGTAGTGTCTGTTCTGTGTCAGCCAGAACCAGCGTGGTGAGTACTGTGCAGGACGTCCGCTGTGAGATGTTCCTCAGTCTGAACCTGTTCACCACTTCTTTATTTTCCACCCCTGCACAAAGCGCTGGACTGAGGGGTCAGAGTTCAGATTGTCCCTGTCTCGTTGTAAACTCCTTCAGATAAGGCCCTGTGTCCCGCCTACCCCACCGAGCTGGTCTTTGCCCTGGACATGTCCAACGACGTGACCCCAGCTGCCTTCAAGCGGCAGCGCACGGCGCTCTTCACCCTGCTGGAGGACGTCATCATCACAGAGACCAGCTGTCCGCAAGGGGGCGCGCATCGCCATTGTGGCGTACAACACCTACACCAGGTACCTGATCCGCTTCAAGGACTACAACACCAAGGCCCAGCTGCTAGAAGCTGTGAACACCATTGCACTGGAGAGGTCGTCCAGCAGACGCCAATTAGGGACCGCCATGTTGGAGGTGGGTCGCAACATCTTCAAACATATCCGCGCAGGGCTGAGCATGAGGAAGGTGGCCATCTTTTTTTCAAACGGGCCAAGTGAGAACCCTGAAGAGATCATCTCTGCCATGATGGAGTACCGGGCCCTCAACATTTTCCCAGCTGTCATCTCTCTGAAGGACACACCCAGCACAGGCCGAGCGTTGGAGGTGGGTGTGGCCTCACGGCAGGGATAAGCTGTATGTCACCATGGTTACCATAAAACTGCAAATAACTGCAGGATTTCTTCCCAGGTTGACGACACACACAACTTCATCTACACAGTGCTGGAGGGGCCTCAGGCGCTGAGGACGGTCAAGAGCTGTGCCATCTGTTACGGTAAAACTGATTCCATTCAGAGGGAACCCTGGTGGCTGTTTCACTCAGATTAAAGCTCCAGGTATGAGCTGTCGCCTGAAAACAGGATTGGTTTGTTTCTTCAGACCCCTGCAGGACCACAGAGGAATGCAGCTTCATCCAGAGCAGCCCGAGGCCTCAGCAGGCGGAGGTGGACCTGGCCATAGTGGTGGACAGCTCCAGACAGATACAGGCCGACGAGTTCGCTGGTGTCCAGGAGCTGCTGGCTCTGTGGTGGAGCAGCTGGCTGTGAGCTCTCAGCCCGGCCGACCCAACAGACAGGCCCGGGTGGCTGTCATCCAGCAGAGTGGCACCCATCCCAAGGTGGAGTTCAGCCTGCAGACCTACCAGAACCACGACCTGATGAAGCAGCACCTGATGCAGAAGATGCAGCAGCAGAGCGGCTCTTCTATGCTGGGACTGACGCTGAACTACACCCTGAGGGAGGTGCTGCTGAAGGCCAGCAACCCCCGCCTGAGACGGGCTCTGCTGACAGTGGTGGGCACCGAGACGTCCTTTGGGGACCAGCCCTATCTGGAGTACGTCTCCCAGAAGGCCAAGTGTGAGGGGGTGGCTCTATTTGTGTTGACTGTTGGCGATCGCTACAACCGGACACAGGTGGAGGAGCTGGCCAGTGCGCCTTTGGAGCAGCACCTGATCCACGTCAGCAGGCTGAAGGCCAAAGAGCAGGGCTACGCCCAGCGCTTCATCAGGGCCTTCCTCTCCGTCCTCCAACGTGAGACCACAGTCCGTTCACTCCTCGTCCTGTGTGTGATCTGCTCTGACATCAGCGTTTTCTTTCAGAGGGAATGAACCCGTATCCTCCACCTTCACTCAAGCCCACCTGCAGCGGGCTGAGAGACGAGTATGGACCACAAGGCCGCCCCAGGTAACACTCACAACTCTACACAGCAGAAAGACCACGTCTGACAAAACTGATCTGTTCCCTGTGTGCATCAAGAGTTCACACCAACAAGACCCAGTGCAAACTAAAAGTGTCTGTGTGTGTGTGTGTCTCTGTCTGTGTGTGTCTGTGTGTCTGTGTCTGTGTGTGTGTGTGTCTGTGTGTGTGTGTGTCTGTCTGTGTGTCTGTGTGTCTGTCTGTCTGTCTGTCTGTGTGTGCCTGTGTGTGTGTCTGTGTCTCTGTCTGTGTGTGTCTGTGTGTCTGTGTGTGTGTGTTTGTGTGTGTGTGTGTGTCTCTGTCTGTGTGTGTGTCTGTTTGTCTCTGTGTGTCTGTGTCTGTCTGTGTGTGTCTGTGTGTGTGTCTGTGTCTGTGTGTGTGTCTGTCTGTGTGTGTGTCTGTCTGTGTGTCTCTGTGTGTGTGTCTGTGTGTGTGTCTCTGTCTGTGTGTGTGTCTGTCTGTGTGTCTCTGTGTGTGTGTCTGTGTGTGTGTCTCTGTCTGTCTGTGTGTGTGTGTGTGTCTGTGTGTTTTCAGTGAGTCCTCAGCTGATATGTCTGAGATCGAGTTTGGTGACGATGCGATGGTGGAAATCTTGTCAGAAACCAAACAGCAGCACGTCATCAACAGCCTGACCAGAGGAGGTCACCAGAGTTCACCTCAAGAAACTGGCCGCCATGGTATGATGCACACACACACACACACACACACACACACACACACACACACAGTTCATCAGGGCTGCATGCGCTGCTCAAACAAGTAAAGGGAACTCTTAAAGAACACGATGTGGCTCCAAGTCAGTCACACTTGTGTCCAGTTCTGATTCATTCCTGTTGCCTCTGACAGACCTGAATCTCGTGCCGGTGACGCAGCTGGACAGCTTCATCTCCAACAGTAAGAGATATTTCAGGTTGACTTTTGATTGTTGAATATGAGGAGATTTTAAATCTCTGCATGTTCAGATTGAAACGCCGTCACAGAGGCCATGTGTCTGCTGGTTTTAGGAGCACAGCTTTAGGGACTGTGTCTTTTATCAGGGAGGAGAGTGTTGTGGATGTGGTGAGGTTTCTCGGTGACGTCGTCTCCCTCTCACCTCCATGCAGACACCTGTCTCCTCACCAAGGACCCCGGCAGCTGCCAGAACTACACGCTGATGTGGTTCTTCGACAACGAGGAAGGCCGCTGCTCCCGCTTCTGGTACGGTGGCTGCGGTGGCAACCAGAACCGCTTCGGAACACGGAAGGAGTGTGAGAGCCTGTGTCTGACGAAGAACCTCTGAGGAGGAGGAGGAGGAGAGGCCGCCATCTTTAAGGAGACTTTCTGGGACAGAAACCCCAGCAGGGAAAGTTGGACCTTCTCCAGAACTGAGCTGAGGGTCCGCTTCACTGCAGGGCCCGGAGCCGCCTCCGCCAGGTGCTGTTTTTGGTGTAGACCAGCTGAAACACTGAAATGCAGATGTGCTTCTGATTAAAGGTACACTACAGGTACAACGAAGACGTTTGTCTGTGTGTGTTTAATCTTTGTCCCCTGAAGACATTCAGCCTCCAAAAGCTGCTTCAGTGTGGCGGTGGGCAGGCTGAGCCGGCGATGGAGGCGTGTGTTACCGCTGTGTGTTGTGTTTGTGTGGAGGACTGTGTGTTACCGCTGTGTGTTGTGTTTGTGTGGAGGACTGTGTGTTACCGCTGTGTGTTGTGTTTGTGTGGAGGACTGTGTGTTACAGCTGTGTGTTGTGTTTGTGTGGAGGACTGTGTGTTACAGCTGTGTGTTGTGTTTGTGTGGAGGACTGTGTGTTACAGCTGTGTGTTGTGTTTGTGTGGAGGACTGTGTGTTACAGCTGTGTGTTGTGTTTGTGTGGAGGACTGTGTGTTACCGCTGTGTGTTGTGTTTGTGTGGAGGACTGTGTGTTACCGCTGTGTGTTGTGTTTGTGTGGAGGACTGTGTGTTACAGCTGTGTGTTGTGTTTGTGTGGAGGACTGTGTGTTACAGCTGTGTGTTGTGTTTGTGTGGAGGACTGTGTGTTACAGCTGTGTGTTGTGTTTGTGTGGAGGACTGTGTGTTACAGCTGTGTGTTGTGTTTGTGTGGAGGACTGTGTGTTACAGCTGTGTGTTGTGTTTGTGTGGAGGACTGTGTGTTACAGCTGTGTGTTGTGTTGCAGGTTTGTGTGGAGGACTGTGTGTTGTGTTGCAGGTTTGTGTGGAGGACTGTGTGTTGTGTTGCAGGTGTTTGTGTGGAGGACTGTGTGCTGTGTTGCAGGTGTTTGTGTGGAGGACTGTGTGTTGTGTTGCAGGTTTGTGTGGAGGACTGTGTGTTGTGTTGCAGGTTTGTGTGGAGGACTGTGTGTTGTGTTGCAGGTGTTTGTGTGGAGGACTGTGTGCTGCTTCTGGATGCTGTGTTTAGCTGATAAAACACAGCATCCAAAAAACAAGCGCTGGCACAGATGTGCAGTTCGTCCTCATTCCACAAGGTGGCACCAGAACTCTGTTCAAGGCAGCGTGCAGGCTGCTGACTGCAGAGGGCCACCAGCAGTTACCCAACTGTATTGATCGGAAATCAATGTATTCCCCATCAGTACATTTTAGAGTCGCCTCTCACACAAAGTGTGTGTGTGTGTGTGTGTGTGTGTGTGTGTGTGTGTGTGTGTGTGTGTGTGTGTGTGTGTGTGTGAGCTACAGATGTGACAGGAAGGAACCCTAACGCCTGGCTCCTCCTCTCCTTGAATGTTGTTACAATTACTGATGATTAAACCTTTTAAAGATCTCAGATGTTATAACAGTGTTTAACACGCCGCTCTCCTTTAAAATACTACAGTCATGTTCAAAAGTTAGTTCACACGTTTCATTCCAAGTTTTGCTTGCGTGCTTTCAACAAACAATTATGTCACATAAACGCTGGACACCCATCAGACCTGGTAGACCGCTCTTAAGTCCTTGATTTTTGAAGAGGGGCTGCTGCAGGCCAGACCTCCTTCTCCAGCACATCCTGTAGACACTGGACCCACGTCACACTTTGAAGCCACGTGATCTGCGCCGACGTTCAGGTAGGAGTCAAACTAACGTCCATGTTGATGCCCCAAAAAGCAAACTAACATGTCCAACCTCCTCCTTTCAGAACCAGAGCAGAGCAGCATCCCACCAACAGCAGCTCACGTCATTCACAGGTACACACACACACACACACACACCTGCCTGTCACACGTGTTCAGCCTCGATCTGTGAATGTTCAGAAGTCTGTGATAGTGGTCACATGTCCAGGGCCGGGACAGGGTCCAGCACACACACACACACATGCCTGACACAGTATATGACCAAGTGGTTCAGACAATGGACGGTGTGTTGCAGAGGGGGGGGGGGGGTGTATCTGCAGAACTTCTGCTGAATTTCCACAGAAATTCAGCAGAAGTTCTGCAGATTAATTTGCAGCTGTTTCTGTCTTCATGGACATGCTCCTTGACCTGGGCGGCTGCTGCTCATTGGCTGGACCCCGCTCTGTCTCCTGGCATCAGTCGGCTTGTAGCTGTGGTGAAGTTACAACATGTTGGTTTCACAGCTCTGCAGGCTGCGTGTGTGCTGCAGCGCCCCTCTGAGGACATTTAAAACGTCGGCAGGGCATTCAACGGCAGGTTTCAGGCTGGCTCTGAGTGAATAATGTTTTTAACCTTGTTAAACCGTGGGAGGGGGGGGGTGCTGATGTGGAGGATCCCGGCCAGCTGGGACACTGTCAGAGTCCATAACAATGTCCTCACAGCTCTTTACAAGCTTTTCACCCCCACAGCTGACACCAAGTACAGAACCACAGAAAAGTCAAAGAAATGAGAGGGTGAGGGGCTGGGGGAGGTCTGAGCCCACTGTCTGAGGACATGTGGACTCTGTGTGTCTGAGCCCACTGTCTGAGGACATGTGTACTCTGTGTGTCTGAGCCCACTGTCTGAGCCCACTGTCTGAGGACATGTGGACTCTGTGTGTCTGTCTGAGGACATGTGGACTCTGTGTGTCTGTCTGAGGACATGTGGACTGAGCCCACTGTCTGAGGACATGTGGACTCTGTGTGTCTGTCTGAGGACATGTGGACTCTGTGTGTCTGAGCCCACTGTCTGAGGACATGTGAAGAAGGGTCCGTGTGAAGCTGCTGTCACAAACATTTCAGAAATATTCAAATGTTTTAATGGTTTTTCATTGTCGGGTGGTTTCCAGCCACACCCCTCTGATGCTGCCTCTCTGACTGGACTGCAGGCAGACACTGCACCATCTAGTGGTTTACAGTGGGATTACATGGCTAGTTGATTAGCACGCTAACTTCATGCCTGTCTTCATGTTCTGGTGTTTGTTTGTTTGTTTGTGCTAAAAGGCAGCAGAGACACACACAGCCTCACACACACAGACTCACACACACAGCCTCACACACACAGCCTCACACACAGCCTCTCACACGCAGACTCACACACACAGACTCACACACACAGCCTCACACACAGCCTCACACACACAGACTCACACACACAGACTCACACACACAGTCTCACACACAGCCTCACACAGCCTCACACAGCCTCACACACAGCCTCACACAGCCTCACACACAGCCTCACACAGCCTCACACACAGCCTCACACAGACAGACTCACACACAGCCTCTCACACACAGACTCACACACACAGCCTCACACACACAGCCTCACACACAGCCTCACACACACAGACTCACACACACAGACTCACACACACAGTCTCACACACAGCCTCACACAGCCTCACACACAGCCTCACACAGACTCACACACACAGCCTCACACACAGCCTCACACACACAGACTCACACACACAGACTCACACACACAGTCTCACACACAGCCTCACACAGCCTCACACACAGCCTCACACACAGACTCACACACACAGACTCACACACACAGTCTCACACACAGCCTCACACAGCCTCACACACACAGACTCACACACACAGACTCACACACACAGTCTCACACACAGCCTCACACAGCCTCACACAGCCTCACACACAGCCTCACACAGACTCACACACACAGACACACACACAGCCTCACACACACAGACTCACACACACAGACTCACACACACAGTCTCACACACAGCCTCACACAGCCTCACACAGCCTCACACAGCCTCACACACAGCCTCACACAGACTCACACACACAGACACACACACAGCCTCACACACACAGACTCACACACACACACAGACTCACACACACAGCCTCACACACACAGACTCACACACACAGCCTCACACACACAGCCTCACACACAGCCTCTCACACACAGACTCACACACACAGACTCACACACACAGCCTCACACACAGCCTCACACACACAGACTCACACACACAGACTCACACACACAGTCTCACACACAGCCTCACACAGCCTCACACAGCCTCACACACAGCCTCACACAGCCTCACACACAGCCTCACACAGACACACACACAGCCTCACACACACAGACTCACACACAGCCTCTCACACACAGACTCACACACACAGCCTCACACACACAGCCTCACACACAGCCTCACACACACAGACTCACACACACAGACTCACACACACAGTCTCACACACAGCCTCACACAGCCTCACACAGCCTCACACAGCCTCACACACAGCCTCACACAGACTCACACACACAGACACACACACAGCCTCACACACACAGACTCACACACACACACACAGACTCACACACACAGCCTCACACACACACTCACACACACAGACTCACACACACAGACTCACACACACAGCCTCACACACAGACTCACACACACAGTCTCACACACAGACTCACACACACAGTCTCACACACACAGACTCACACACACAGCCTCACACACAGACTCACACACACAGTCTCACACACACAGACTCACACAGCCTCACACACACAGCCTCACACACACACTCACACAGACAGTCTCACACACACAGACTCACACACACAGCCTCACACACACAGACTCACACACACAGACACACACAGCCTCACACACACAGACTCACACACACAGCCTCACACACACAGACTCACACACACAGACACACACAGCCTCACACACACAGCCTCACACACACAGCCTCACACACACAGTCTCACACACACAGACTCACACAGCCTCACACACACAGCCTCACACACACAGACTCACACACACAGACTCACACACACAGCCTCACACACACAGCCTCACACACACGTGAGCTAATCCACAGGTTGTGTGTGTCTGGATTAGATTGTAATCCAGCTGTGCCTGCTCCAGGTTCACTTTGAACTTTTTTCTGTGTGTTTTGTGAGTGTAGGGTTGTTGTGGGCGTGACGGCGCGCTGTGATTGGTCGTCTGTGAGTGATTGATGTGCTCACCTCTGCAGCAGGGTGAGGAGCAGTGGGAGGAGCAGAGCAGAGGGGAGGCGTCTCCTGCTGGAACATGATGCGCCTCCCTACATGGCCGTGGGACTGCTGTGTTTGGCGTGCAGACGGCACGGACGCAGAGCGGCAGCGCGGTGAGTGACTCTCCTCCCTGTGACTGAAGGGTTAAACTGAGAAATGCAGGATGATTTTGGGGGGGGGGGGTGTAGGATCTAAAAGCTTCACAGAAAGTCAGATTTGTCCTTTTATGGTATAAACATATGTAAATTATTCTACATGGAACACTGCATGCATGTAGGATTAGATCACATGTGGAACCTGCAAACCGTCAGATTACAGTCAGAGGAGCTCAGATTAACCCTTTACTCTCAGGATGTCTGTAATGCTGACATCTGTGTTTGACTCTGAGTCAGTTTTATGATGCGAGGCTCCATCGATCAGACGTTCCGGTGTCTGACCTTTTTATTGGCTGTCAGACTGTAGCACAGATTTTTATAATGTGGCTGAAACCGTTTCTAATCCAGCTCCAGAGGAGTGAGAGTCTGTTGGTCAGGGGCCACGGCTGTGTGATTATCTTACACATAAGCCTGAGGCTGGAGGGGTCTGTATTCACACAGCTTCTACAGACTGAAAAACAAGACTCATAACAACCAGTCTGACTCTGAAGGAGCTCCGTCACACACTTCAGACCCGGTCTGTAGAACCTGAAGTGTGCTGTATGTGTGGACGCTCAGTGAGGACAGAACTGTATTGATTTATTACTGTCTGCACTGATGTGTCCATCTTTACTCTTTAATATGAGACACTCCTGAAATCTGAAACATGTTTCACTGTCGGAGAAGACGTGTTAATTTTTGATGCTTTTAGTGTTTCATTCTTCATTTTCACATCAAACACAGCGGGTTTTATTTAAACATGTTTTAGAACATTTTGAGCTTCAGATTCTGCTGCAGATGTTTTTACAGTGCAGAGAAAACGTGTGTCTGACTGAGGCTGGATACTCAGGAGGTCTGCTCACTGTCCCTGCTCCTGCTCCTGCTCTTCATCTTCCTCCTCCT
>NC_041036.1:383435-405935 GCF_900634625.1 Parambassis ranga
CTCTGTGTGTCTCTGTGTGTCTCTGTGTCTCTGTGTGTGTGTCTCTGTGTGTGTCTCTGTGTGTGTCTGTGTGTGTGTCTGTGTGTCTCTGTGTGTGTCTGTGTGTCTCTGTGTGTCTCTGTGTGTATCTGTGTGTGTCTCTGTGTGTGTCTCTGTGTGTATCTGTGTGTCTCTGTGTGTGTGTCTCTGTGTGTCTCTGTGTGTGTCTCTGTGTGTATCTGTGTGTCTCTGTGTGTGTGTCTCTGTGTGTCTCTGTGTGTCTCTGTGTGTCTCTGTGTGTGTCTCTGTGTGTGTCTGTGTGTGTCTCTGTGTGTGTGTCTCTGTGTGTCTCTGTGTGTCTCTCTGTGTGTCTCTGTGTGTCTCTGTGTCTCTGTGTCTCTGTGTGTGTGTCTCTGTGTGTGTGTGTGTCTCTGTGTGTGTCTGTGTGTCTCTGTGTGTGTGTCTCTGTGTGTGTGTCTCTGTGTGTGTGTGTGTGTGTGTCTCTGTGTGTGTCTGTGTGTCTGTGTGTGTCTGTGTGTCTCTGTGTGTCTCTGTGTCTCTGTGTGTGTGTCTCTGTGTGTGTCTGTGTGTCTCTGTGTGTGTTTGAACCCACTGAGTGACACAGAGCAGAGTGCTGTGGGATTTATGACCCAGCTGGGGCTCAGTAAAGTGGAAACTCTGCTCTAAGTTAAACTGAACAGAGACGCTGGGAGAAGCTGATGTTACTGAGTCACAGCTGACGGTGTCATCTGGCCGACGGGGAGTCGGACATGATGGACATGATGGACATGAGGAGGGTTCTCACAAAGACACAGAAAGCAGGCCTTTACTTCAAGTAAACCTCTTCACCCTTGGTGCGGCTGCAGGTTCAGCTCACAGCTCGGCAGCAGCGTGTCGGGTCGTTCTGGGTCAGTTCTGGGTCAGTTCTGGGTCAGTTCTGGGTCACACCCCTCCATGGTTCAGCTGAGCAGGTGTGATGAGGCCGTCCTGGCGCGGCGCTCACACAGCGGATGTTGAGTCTGTGGTCTGCACTGATGTAAACGAGGAGCAGAGTCATGGCCTGACTCCTCAGCTGATGCTCTTCCTCCTGGTCTCTGGACAGGAAGTGGCTCTGGTCTGTTTACAGGCGCTCAGCTGTTCCTGAGGGGTCAGCACAAACACTCCGTGTAAATGTTTGCTTCACAGTTTCTGTCCCATAGATGATGTTTCCTGAGTGTCTCCTATTTGTCCCTGAAGGTCCCTCCATCACGTTCTGATCCAACAATGATCATATGAGCATGTGCAGCAGCACTGATAGTTTTCATTGGTTCTTGTTTGACTTCCTGTTTGTGATGTCATCCTGCAGCACCCTCAGAGTCTCGTGTCCCTCCTGTCGTCCTGCTGAGGTGTCTTCGAGGCTGAATCTGTGTCTCCAGGTGAGGCAGCACCTCCTGACCACATCATCCTTATTTCTCCTCTGCTCCTCCTGCTGCTTCTCCCTCTGCTCCTGCTGCTCCTCCTGCTGCTTCTCCCTCTGCTCCTGCTGCTCCTCCTGCTGCTTCTCCTCTGCTCCTGCTGCTCCTGCTGCTCCTCCCTCTGCTTCTCCTGCTGCTCCTCCCTCTGCTCCTCCTGCTGCTCCTCCTCCTGCTCCTGCTCCTCCTGCTGCTCCTCCCTCTGCTCCTGCTCCTCCTGCTGCTCCTCCTGCTGCTCCTCCCTCTGCTCCTGCTCCTCCTGCTGCTCCTCCTGCTGCTCCTCCCTCTGCTCCTCCTCCACCTCCTGCTGCTCCTCCCCCTGCTCCTGCTGTTCCTCCCTCTGCTCCTCCTCCTCCTCCTGCTGCTCCTCCTCCTGCTCCTCCTGCTGCTCCTCCTCCTGCTCCTCCTGCTGCTCCTCCTCCTGCTCCTCCTGCTCCTCCTGCTCATGCTGCTGCTCCTCCTGCTGCTCCTCCTGCTCATGCTGCTGCTCCTCCTGCTGCTCCTCCTCCTGCTCATGCTGCTGCTCCTCCTCCTGCTCCTCCTGCTCATGCTGCTGCTCCTCCTCCTGCTCCTCCTGCTCCTCCTCCTGCTCCTCCTGCTCCTCCTGCTGCTCCTCCTCCTGCTCCTCCTGCTCCTCCTGCTGTAGGGGTTGTGTGTGTGTTGTGTTGCTGGTTGTTTGTGGTCCTCGTCTCCTGCTGGGACCTTTCTTTCCTTATGAGGTGTCCTTGGTGCATTCTTTGCTTCTCTCGGAGTTTGGTTCCAGAAGATAAGCGCAGTAAACAGAGGGCTCCTATAAAAACACATCAGAGTGCACGCCGGCTGAGTCCAGACTAAACACTCCGAGCTCCTTCTTATCTCGTTAAAGGAGCGTCACTCACGGAAGGATCTGTTGGCCTAACCCGCTTCAGCTCCAAGTATCAGACGGAATGAAAATAAGAGCCGAACATTTAAAGCTGCAGAACCTTTAATGAAGACCGCCTCAGACCGCCTCAGACCACCTCAGTCCACCTCAGACCGCCTCAGACCGCCTCAGACCTAATCAATCCATTCACACATATGTTGATGAAGCTTCTCAGTCATCCAGGTCATCATTCGTAGAGCAGGTTGAAGCGAGGCGTCTGGACTTGTAGAGTTTTCTTGAAGACGTTTCTCTGCTCATCCATCAGCTTCATCAGTTCTAACTGTTTGGGGGGAAACATGGTTTATATGTGGTCACAGACCTCAGTGGGTGGGTCTGGGTCAAACCTACAAATGTTTCCATGGTTACCTGTGAGGGTCTGGCTGACTGGGCCAGGTGTGTCTAATGACTATGAGACTGCCTGAGGGGGACAGGTGGACAGTCCTTTGTCCTTGCTGTGATCATGTGACTTGGAGTGAAGCTTCCTGGGATGGATGGAAGCTGCTGTCTGTGGTAGAAAGATGATGTCTGAGGTCTCCACCTCTGTTAAGGGAAGGTTCTTCCAGCTTCACATAGATGCTTCCTGACTCCTCTTTAGACCATCTGTCCTCTCTGTCTAGGATGTGGACATTGTTGTCCTCAAAGGACTGTCCTCTGTCTCTGAGGTGGAGGTGAACAGCTGAGTCTTGTCCTGAGGAGGTGGCTCTCCTGTGCTGAGCCATTCTTCTGTGGAGTGGTTGTTTAGTTTCTCCAATGTACAGATCAGAGCATTCCTCACTGCACTGGACTGCATATATCACATTGCTGTGTTTCTCCCTGGGAGTCTGATCCTTCAGGTGAACCAGTCTCTGTCTCAGTGTTGTCATGGTTGTTGAAGATCCTACGTCTTCAAGAAAACTCGCCTTGCTTCAGTCTTCTCTACGTTCACAATATATGGTCAAAGGTTTGTGGACAGCCTGTCCTCCATGTTTCTGGTTCTGTCCATCAACATCTGATGAAAACAGAACCTGTGTGTGTGTGCGCTGTGTGTGGAGTCGGTGTTGGAGGTTGGCGTCGTGGACTTTCTCTGAGTTGACTGTAAGTATTCTGAGGATCAAGGATGTCTTCCTGGGTTAGGGTGGCGGGCGGGCTGTGATCAGATGTGGAGGGCTGTGACAGCTGTAGCTGTTTCCAATCAGTGCTGCTCCAAACATCCACGCCATATGTTGAAATAACAAATTCCAGAGTTTACATTAAACGTTCCTCTTTCAAACACAGTAATCAGCAGCAGTACATCACCGGGACCCAGGGGGGGCCCAGGGGGGCCCAGAGGGCCCAAGGGGGCCCCAGGGGGGGTCTGTGTGTCCTTGGTGTTTGACAGGAATGTTACAGCATGCAGCCGAGGGTGTGTGTGTCTGTGTAGTGTTAGTGTTAGTGCAGGACCACCACAGTGCTGCACAGCCACAAGTCTGTGGACGGCAGATTTTCAAACTGCAGCTTTATAATGACGGATTCACTTTGTCCTCACATGCAGGAGGGACACACAGACAGCCTCCTGTCCCACAGTTTAGTTCATCAATTATTTTAAATGGTTGTTTTCTCTAAGCTGAAGATTCTAAACATCGTTTGCTGCCACAGCTGCAGCTGCCCTCCATGAAACATGAGACACAGCTCCACCTGCCAGGCTCCAGGCTCTGAGCTGGTGCTGAACCAGGTTTGGTTCTGTCCAATCAGAGTCCAGTCAGGAAGTGCTGTCAGTTCTGTCCAATCAGAGTCCAGTCAGGAAGTGCTGTCAGTTCTGTCCAATCAGAGTCCAGTCAGGAAGTGCTGTCAGTTCTGTCCAATCAGAGTCCAGTCAGGAAGTGCTGTCAGTTCTGTGTCTGTTGCTTCATGAAGACTTTTCTGCTTTGATCAGTTTGTTTCAGTCCAAGTGTGTTTATGCTCATATTGTCCTCACAGAGACACAACAGTCCTCTACACACATGCTAGCTGCTACATGCTAGCTGCTACATGCTAACTGCTACATGCTAGCTGTCAGAGAGCCTCAGCAGCTTTGATCTGATTGGTTGATGTTGGCTTGAGATGATGGACAGATGGTTTGTCCAATCAGCTGCAGAGTCTCGTGTCCTTACAGACAGGTTGTGGTTTTGTTGCCACTCTGTTTTGTGTGGTTTCCTGTTGGAGGCTGTGTCAGGTGAGCGGCGTGCGCCTGCTTTCATCTGTGACCTGTGTGCCGTCTGATTGGCCGGATGAACCCCGCTCATATGCAGCGTGTGCAGAGCTCTTTGTTCAAACATGTGCGCTCAAGATGTGACTCTGCCTGTCCACTCTGCATCATTCAGGGTCAGTCCTGATTAGGGGCCAGGAGCCCCGGGGCAGATCTGCTCTTGGTGGGTCGTCTGACGACAGTGTGAGCAGCAGCTGTGAGCTCGGTGGAGCGCTTCTAAGTGTTGTTGGAGGACGTTTGTGGATTTTAATGATGCAGTTATTGTGAAGTTTAACCGTTTAAAGTCCTCAGTGCTTCCAGCTGTGCAGGTAATCTCAGTCTGAGACCGTCAGTTCCACTGTGTGTGTGTGTGTGTGTCTGTGTGTGCGTCCTGCCTGCACTTTGGAGGAGTGGTTGCCAGGAAGTTGTAGAAATATTCCTCATTACAGTATCTGGAGTTAGGTGTGTGTGTGTGTGTGTGTGCTGCTCAGAGATCCTCGCTGGCCTCCGGCCGACCTCCGTGGAGCCATCTGGCCTGTGCTGTCATCAGTGAGAGTCTGTGAGGAAATCCTTCAGATCCGGATCCACCTCCCTCCGGTCAGGGCCGTGCATCTGATTTCAGCTCGGACCAAGCAGCGGGGCCCCTCGCTCTTCACCATCTAACACTGAAGCAGAAACTCTGGCTACATAAACAGAGCTGGAGGTTGGTGTAAACAGAGCCTGATGGGTGAACGCTGCCCTCCATCAGCCCCACACACACACACGGCGCTCACTCCTGGGGCCTCTTGTTGTTTGGCAGGCTGTAACTGTGTTGTGTGTGTGTGTTGGGGGGGGGGGGGTGCACACATGTTGACACACACACAGGCTTCATGCCGTCCAATAAAAGTCAGCCTGTGTGTACAGTGTGAGCGCCGCCTTCATGCTATGTGGACTCATGAAAATAATCACAAGGTGGAATGTTATGGTCCACAGCCTTCCACCTCCAGGGGCTAATCCAGCTGCTAATTAGCTAGCTTTTCTTTTGAAAGGTGCTTTATTAGCTCATGGGACAGTGCTAACAGCAGTGTGGCTAAGTGTTAGCTGGTTGGCTGTGATCAGCTGGCGAAGCTTAGCTTGCTTGCTGGTTAGCTTCAGCCACAGATGAACAAACCCAACATGAGCTGTTTTAGTCACTCATCAGACTGTGTTTTGGTAGCATTAGCATGCGATCACGCTAAGCTTAGCCTGCTAGCTGTAACGTAGCTAAAGTGTGAAGACCTGACTACCTGCTGATGCTCAGGTGAACAGTGCACAGAGAAGTGTTCAGGACACAGCTGGAGGAGTCACCGACTCCCAGCATGCTTCACTGCAGATAAGAGTATCTGTGTCTGTGTAAGATGGTGCTGGTGGAGTGAACGCAGCCATGCTGAGGCTTTGTTGTGCTGTGTGTCAGCAGCTGTGTGTGTGTGTTGGACACAGATGTCTCTCACATAGTTTCAGCACTGTGAATAAAGCTGGAGGACCATTATCTCTGCAGGACGTCAGGAGGGGAAACACGGAAAGCAGAGACTTGAAGGTGCCATGAGGCTTGGATGTGGTGGAAGTCAGCGGGTTTCACAGGTCATCTCTCAGAGAACCTGGTTTAAAATAGTTCCTGGGTCACCTGACCTGTGATGTGGCCAGACGGCGTCTGCTGGCCGCAGATCACAGGAAGTGGCGCCGTGAGGCGTGAGCGGAGCCAGATGGAGCTGACGGGATGACTCTGAGGTCTGCGGGCTGACGGGCTGCGGAGTTCTCTGGAACCAGCAGCACACTGAGGGAGTTCTGATCCGTCACCACTTGGCACAGTCAGCAGCGCTTCATCTTCTGAGGAAGACAAACGCAGCGTTTCCTGGAAGGACGCACGGCAGAATCGTTTTACATGAGCATCATTCTCTGTGTTCCACAGCCGTGAATCACAGCTGCAGCTCCTCTGATGGACACCAGATGACCTGACAGACAGACAGGCGGTCCTAATGGACTTCTGCTTTCTGCTGTAAAGTCGGGGACTCTCTTTAGGAGCCAGGGCCCCCCAGTGGACAGCGGGGGAACTGCAGTTTGCTGCTGTGAGAGTAAAACATGTCGTTGAGAGGCTGCGGAGCGCCGAGTGTCTCCATGCTGCCTCCTCAAGACGGTTTAGACATGGAACTACTCATCCTGCTTTAACATGTCCCAAATATCCAGAAATGTTTCATAAATAAAAAACAGGACGAAATAATCAGCTGATCTTCTTCACAGAGCTCGTGATGCCATCATCTGCAACAATCAGCTTCAATCACTTCCTGTTTCTTAAGGGTGTGGCCTTCACGCCTCGCTCTGATTGGATGAAACTCTTCTGTCTACATTTGCAGGTCCTCAGTGGTCTCTGGGGTCAGAGGTCACACTGTTCTGCTGTGAGTTATCATCAGGCTGGATGATTTATCGTCTGTATCTGGCGCTGTGGGGATGAGCTCATGACTGACTGCCCTGCAGCAGACGCCCTCTGAATGTAGTGTGCATCTCAGAAATGTGATGAGGCCACACCGAGCTTCCCAAATCACCACTGAGGGGGGGGGGGCAGCAGTGATGTATTTAACAGAATCTGCAGGTGATCAGACCCGTTAATCAGAATCAGAATCAGAATCAGAATCATGTTTATTGCCATGTAAGTGAAGGGGGTTCACATTACTAGGAATTTGCCTTAGTGATTGGTGCATACAAAGAACATATAACAATTAACATGCAATAAGATAAAAACTAAAATAAAATTAAGTAAATAAACTAAAGTAAGGCTAAATTTACATGACAGACATGGTGTAACAGACATACAATGAACAGAACATAAAATACTGTGCAGATGAAATGGTAAACATAGACCCTTATATGATCGAATGGAACAGTGTAATAATGTAATAATGTAACAGGTACCACATGGGTCGGTGAGGTGGTACTCGTGTGCAAGTAGTGCAAGATGGAGTAAACAGTGCAAATAGTCGTCATTGTGCAGTGACTATACTAAAGTGACCTTCTGAAGACAGTGCAGAGCAGTGCATTAATTACAGTTTAACAGTCCAACAGCAGAGGGGAAGAAGCTGTTCTTGTGGCGTGAGGTTCTGGTCCGAATGGACCGTAACCTCCTGCCTGAGGGGAGTGGCTCAAAGAGTCCGTGTCCAGGGTGAGAAGGGTCAGCTGTGATCCGACCTGCACGCCTCAGAGTCCTGGAGACGTACAGGTCCTCGATAGATGGCAGGCTGCAGCCGATCACCTTCTCAGCAGAGCGCACCACACGCTGCAGTCTGTGCCTGTCCCTGGCAGTGGCCCCAGCGTACCACACTGTGATGGAGGAGGTGAGGATGGACTCAATGATGGCCGTGTAGAACTGAACCATCATCCTGGCTGGCACCTTGAGTTTCCTCAGCTGCCGCAGGAAGTACATCCTCTGCTGGGCCTTTTTGATGAGGGAGCTGATGGTGAGCTCCCACTTGAGGTCCTGGGTGATGGTGGTACCCAGGAAGCGGAAAGAGTCCACTGTGGAGATGGGGGTGTCTGTCAGGGTGAGGGGGGGTGATGGAGCTGGCACTTTCCGAAAGTCTACTGTCATCTCCACTGTCTTCTGGGCATTCAGCTCCAGGTTGTTGTCAGCACACCAGGACACCAGACGGTCCACCTCCATCCTGTAGGCAGACTCATCCCCGTCTGAGATGAGTCCAATGAGGGTGGTGTCGTCAGCAAACTTAATCAGCTTGACAGACTGGTGGCTGGAGGTGCAGCAGTTGGTGTACAGGGAGAAGAGCAGAGGGGAAAGTACACAGCCTTGGGGGGTACCGGTGCTGATGGTCCTTGTGTCCGAGACATTCGTCCCCAGCCTCACATGCTGTCTCCTGTCTGTCAGGAAGTCAGTGATCCACCGGCAGATGGAGTCTGGAACATGCAGCAGGGACAGCTTGTCTTGGAGGAGAGCTGGGCGGATTGTGTTGAAAGCAGAGCTGAAGTCCACAAACAGAATCCTAGCATAGGTTCCCGGGGAGTCCAGATGCTGCAGGATGTAGTGAAGAGCCAGGTTGACAGCATCGTCCACAGATCTGTTGGCTCTGTAGGCGAACTGCAGGGGGTCCAGGAGGGGGGCCGTGATGGTCTTGAGGTGGGACAGTACCAGGCGCTCAAAGGACTTCATGACTACAGACGTCAGTGCCACAGGTCTGTAGTCATTAAGACCAGTGATCCTTGGTTTCTTGGGAACTGGAACAATGGTGGAGGATTTGAAGCAGGCTGGCACATGGCATGACTCCAGAGAGGTGTTAAAGATGTCTGTGAGCACTGGAGTCAGCTCATCTGCACAGTGTCTTAGGGAGGAGGGGGACACACCATCAGGTCCAGGAGCCTTGCAGGGGTTCAGTCTCCTGAACAGCCTGTTAACATCCTCCTCCAGGATTGAGAGGGCAGCTGAGGGGGAGGAGGAGGGGGGCAAGGAGGACTCTGATGGGGTATCTTTGATGTGGATGTGGATGTGGATTAAGAGTCAGACAGGACGGAGACTCCTGCATGCAGCGCTACACGCCCTCAACCCGCCGAGTCCAGTCACAGTTATTGACATCACCAAACAACAGCAATGGTTAACCTGTGGAGGAGCAGTGAAACGTCTTCAAGAAAACTCTACAGGTCCAGACGCCTCGCTTCGACCCTCCATCCACATGTGTTCGTCTTTCTGATCACAAAACCAAGCCAGGCTGAAGATGAAGACGGGTATTTTTCTCTTTGGAACACCAGATAATGGCTCCTTTCTCAGGCCACTTCCTGTTTCCTGTTTTCTCCCAGTTTCTGAATGATATCTAAACAACAACACGTCATCAGCTGCTAAACACACACAGACACACAAACATTCTGATGTGTGGAGGAGCTGACTGACTGCTGCTCGGCCCGGTTCAGCTGGTTCATCAGAGCAATCAGAGGCTAAATGAGCAGAAATCAGAGCATGGATCAACACAACATCAAGGCTTATGTAACTGTAATGGACACACACACACACACACACACTCACACACTCTCACACACACACACACACACACACACACACATGAAAGTATTGTCTAAAGTTGCTTTTAATGCAGCACATTCCTGAGGGCTAATCTAATGTGTTTGTAATGCAAAGCTGTGTGTCTGTGTGTGTGTGTCTGTGCGTGTGTCTGTGTGTGTGTCTGTGTGTGTGTCTGTGTGTGTCTGTGTGTGTGACCTCCAGATAGAAAACAGACCTCTTTCTTTGCATTTATGGCGGTTTTTGTTTTGCAGCAGGAAGAAAGAACCCCAGGAGCCATTCCATGATGGAGGGGAGGCCCGCTCTCATACTCTGCCTCATGGTTGCAGTGGGTTTCCATGGAAACGCCGCTCAGAAGACAGGTGGGTATGATTATGTAGTTATGGTTCAACTTCCCGCATACCAGCAGAGACAGGGTTACTGGGAGGTGCCCACAGTTCAACATTACATCAGCCTGTAACATCTGTACATTCACTTCACACACACACACACACACACACACACACAGCAGGTAGGTATGAAGTTCATCTTCACTGTGATCTTGAATGCAGCACCGTTATTAACCCTTCACCACACCGTTTGCTGCCACGCACACCATCAGTTCTGCTAAATATAGTTCTTCTGCTTAGTGTTAGGGTATGTTCTGTCTGTTCTGTTCTGTTCTGTTCTGTTCTGTTCTGTTCTGTTCAGTCTGTTCTGTTCTGTTCTGTTCTGTTCTGTTCAGTCTGTTCTGTTCAGTCTGTTCTGTTCTGTTCTGTTCTGTTCTGTTCTGTTCTGTTCTGTTCTGTTCTGTTCAGTCTGTTCTGTTCAGTCTGTTCTGTTCTGTTCTGTTCTGTTCTGTTCTGTTCTGTCTGTTCTGTCTGTTCTGTTCTGTCTGTTCTGTTCTGTTCTGTTCTGTTCTGTCTGTTCTGTCTGTTCTGTCTGTTCTGTTCTGTTCTGTTCAGTCTGTTCTGTTCAGTCTGTTCTGTTCAGTCTGTTCTGTTCTGTCTGTTCTGTTCTGTCTGTTCTGTTCTGTTCTGTTCTGTCTGTTCTGTTCTGTCCTGTTCTGTCTGTTCTGGTCTGTTCTGTCTGTTCTGTTCTGTTCTGTTCTGTCTGTTCTGTTCTGTTCTGTCTGTTCAGTCTGTTCTGTTCAGTCTGTTCTGTTCTGTCTGTTCTGTCTGTCTGTTCTGTTCTGTTCTGTTCTGTTCTGTTCTGTTCTTTCTGTTCTTTCTGTTCTGTTCTGTTCTGTTCTCTTCTGTTCTGTTCTGTTCTGTTCTGTTCAGTCTGTTCTGTCTGTTCTGTTCTGTTCTGTTCTGTTCTGTTCTGTCTGTTCTGTCTGTTCTGTCTGTTCTGTTCTGTCTGTTCAGTCTGTTCTGTTCTGTCTGTTCTGTCTGTTCTGTTCTGTTCTGTTCTGTTCTGTTCTGTCTGTTCTGTTCTGTTCTGTTCTGTTCTGTCTGTTCTGTTCTGTTCTTTCTGTTCTGTTCTGTTCTGTTCTGTTCTGTTCAGTCTGTTCTGTTCTGTTCTGTCTGTTCTGTCTGTTCTGTTCTGTTCTGTTCTGTTCTGTCTGTTCTGTCTGTTCTGTTCTGTCTGGTCTGTTCTGTTCTGTTCTGTTCTGTTCTGTCTGTTCTGTTCTGTTCTGTTCTGTCTGTCTGTTCTGTTCTGTTCTGTTCTGTTCAGTCTGTTCTGTTCAGTCTGTTCTGTTCTGTTCTGTTCTGTTCTGTTCTGTTCTGTTCTGTTCTGTTCAGTCTGTTCTGTTCAGTCTGTTCTGTTCTGTCCTGTCTGTTCTGTTCTGTCTGTCTGTTCTGTTCTGTTCTGTTCTGTTCTGTTCTGTTCTGTTCTGTTCTGTCTGTTCTGTCTGTTCTGTTCTGTTCAGTCTGTTCTGTTCAGTCTGTTCTGTCTGTTCTGTTCTGTTCAGTCTGTTCTGTTCAGTCTGTTCTGTTCTGTCTGTTCTGTTCTGTCTGTTCTGTTCTGTTCTGTTCTGTTCTGTCTGTTCTGTTCTGTTCTGTTCTGTTCTGTTCTGTCTGTTCTGTCTGTTCTGTTCTGTCTGTTCTGTCTGTTCTGTTCTGTTCTGTTCTGTCTGTTCAGTCTGTTCTGTTCAGTCTGTTCTGTTCTGTCTGTTCTGTCTGTTCTGTCTGTTCTGTTCTGTTCTGTTCTGTTCTGTTCTTTCTGTTCTGTTCTGTTCTGTTCTCTTCTGTTCTGTTCTGTTCTGTTCTGTTCTGTTCAGTCTGTTCTGTCTGTTCTGTTCTGTTCTTTTCTGTTCTGTTCTGTTCTGTCTGTTCAGTCTGTTCTGTTCTGTCTGTTCTGTTCTGTCTGTTCTGTTCTGTTCTGTCTGTTCTGTTCTGTTCTGTTCTGTTCTTTCTGTTCTGTTCTGTTCTGTTCTGTTCAGTCTGTTCTGTCTGTTCTGTCTGTTCTGTCTGTTCTGTTCTGTTCTGTTCTGTTCTGTCTGTTCTGTCTGTTCTGTTCTGTTCTGTCTGTTCTGTTCTGTCTGGTCTGTTCTGTCTGTTCTGTTCTGTTCTGTTCTGTCTGTCTGTTCTGTTCTGTTCTGTTCTGTTCAGTCTGTTCTGTTCAGTCTGTTCTGTCTGTCTGTTCTGTCTGTTCTGTTCTGTTCTGTTCTGTTCTTTCTGTTCTGTTCTGTTCTGTTCTGTTCTGTTCAGTCTGTTCTGTTCTGTTCTGTCTGTTCTGTTCTGTCTGTTCTGTCTGTTCTGTTCTGTCTGTTCTGTTCTGTCTGGTCTGTTCTGTTCTGTTCTGTTCTGTTCTGTCTGTTCTGTTCTGTTCTGTTCTGTTCTGTTCTGTTCTGTTCTGTTCTGTTCTGTTCTGTTCTGTTCTGTTCTGTTCTGAATATTAGAACATTGCAGGACAGGTTGGACTCCACACACTGTCCACAAGCTGTCCACAAGCTGTCCACATGCTGTCCACACGCTGTCCACAAGCTGTCCACGCGCTGTCCGCACACTGTCCACATGCTGTTCGCACACTGTCCCCATGCTGTCCACATGCTGTCCGCACACTGTCCCCATGCTGTCCACAAGCTGTCCATATGCTGTCCGCACACTGTCCCCATGCTGTCCACAAGCTGTCCACACACTGTCCACGCGTACCACAGGCTGCCCCCTCTTCTTCTGGCTTTCACGCATCACGACCGCCTCATCTCTTCGGTCAGTGAATCACGCTGAGTTCACCGCCGCCCACCACGCTCTGAGAGTTTTTCCTGTAGCACCCTGTGAGTTCTTATCTGCTGACGTGGCCTCCTCCTCTCAGTCTGCACTCAAGAGGCCGTAGCTGACATCGTCTTCATGGTGGACGGCTCGTGGAGCATCGGCATGGAAAACTTCCAGCAGATCCGTCAGTTTCTGTACACGCTGGTCAACAGCTTCGATGTCGACCCCGACCACGTCCGCATCGGCCTGGTCCAGTACAGCACCATTCCACGCACAGAGTTCCTGCTCAACACCTTCCAGAACAAGAAGGACATCCTGCAGTACATCAGCCAGCTGCCTTACATGGGCGGCGGCACCCAGACAGGCCACGGCTTGGACTTCATGTTGAAAAAGCACTTTGTGGAATCGGCCGGAAGCCGCAGCAGCCAGAAAGTTCCGCAGATTGCCGTGGTGATCACTGATGGTAAATCACAAGACGATGTGGCGTCTCACGCTGACAGTCTGAAGAAGAAGGGGATCGTTTTGTATGCAATTGGTATCAAAGAGGCAGATGAAGACCAGCTGAGAGAGATCGCCAATGAGCCGCACAGTCAGCACGTCTACAGCGTGTCGGACTTTGCTGCTCTGCAGGGAATTTCTCAGAGCATCGTCCAGACACTGTGCACGACTGTCGAGGAAGCCAAGCGGCAACTCCTGCAGCTGTCCCAAGGTAACGTGTCGCATCGCACAGGTAACGTTCTGAGGGAGGTTTGTGGCTTTTTTAAGGTTCCAGTGTCCCGTCCTGAGCAGTCTGGTTGGGCAGGTAGAGCATAAGACTCCTCCTTTCTTTTTCCAGGTGCAGCTCAGGGACTGTCCTGGTATTTAGAATGGACTCAGTGCTTGAAATTCTGCTGCTTGTTGGTCCATTGACTGTCTTCTCTCCCTCCTTTCCAGAATGTGCCCAGGCCACCACAGCTGACATCGTCTTCCTGATTGACGGCTCCTCAAGCATCGACGTTCAAAACTTCCAGGAAGTGAGGCGGTTCCTCCGAAGCGTCATCTCCGGCTTCGACATCGGACCTGACAAAGTCCGGGTTGGCGTGGCTCAGTACAGTGATGAACCGTTCCAGGAGTTCCTGCTGAAGGACCACATGGACAAACAGTCCCTGCTGGCTGAAGTGGACAGAATTCCTTATCGAATGGGCGGCACTGAAACGGGCGAGGCCATGGAATTCATCCTGTCTGAGTACTTCACAGAGGACGCGGGGAGCCGAGCCAAACAACGCGTTCCTCAGTTTGCTGTGGTCATCACAGATGGTGAGTCTGCAGATAACGTCACCGAGCCCGCCCAGCGCCTCAGAGAGCACGGAGTCATAGTGTTCGCCATCGGGGTGGGGAACTTCAACCAGGAGGAGCTGGAGTCCATCGCTAACCGTCCGCTTCATCGCTTCATGTTCACCATTGACAGCTACGCAGCTCTGCAGAGGCTGAAGGACGGTCTGCTGCAAACTGTCTGCATCTCCATAGAGAGCCAGAGGCAAGGTGAGGCTGCAGGAGGTGACACTCAGGGGTTAAATCTGAGAGAGGAGCACGGTGATAGTTTTAATGATGTACACAACAGAAGTGCACCTTTACAGCTGTTAGTCCACCTCACTGATGGCTGGCTGCAGCCACAGCTCAGTGTTTTAAAACTAAAAAAAACATCTGGATGTCATAAAATACCAGAAGCTCAGCTGACAGTGTATTATTCTGTTTTTGCCACATTTTTTCCCACATGTTTTTTGTGGCTCCGCTGCCACCAAAACATGAGACAGAAGTTCTCTGGAAAACTAAACTGGCAGTTTCTATGTGCACATAGAATCCAGACTGGCCACGTTGACTTCAGATGAACCAGTCTGCAGAACCACTTTCTGATGTTTGCCCTTTTCTTTCAGCTTTGGAAGAGAAGTTTGCAGACATCTTCTTCCTGGTGGACAGCGGCGTCTCTGCAGCAGAGTTCCAGCAGGTCAGGAGCATCCTTGTCCGGCTGGCCAACCAGCTCAACATCGGGGAGTCGGCCTACCGCCTTGGTGTGGCCCAGTACGCTCAAGACATGAAAGTGGAATTTCTTCTTAACGCCCACCAAACCAAAGACGAGACCTCCGTTGCTGTCAAGCGCCTCCGCCAGCGCAGAATTCAGCCCAATGAGCCTCGTAACCTGGGCAGCGCCCTGCGGTACGCCAGCACTCAGTTCTTCACCAGTGAGGCAGGAGGCCGGGCGGACCAGGGCTACCGCCAGTACCTGGTCGTCATGAGTGGGAAAGACTCGGATGATTCTGTGTACAAAGAGTCGCGTCTGATGAAGTCCCAGGGTGTAACTGTGATCGGAATGAGCCTCGGGGCCTCTATTAATGAAATGCGCGTGATAGCTACGTCACAGTACGTGTACGAGCTCCAGACCATCCCCAATCCAGTGCCTCTGCTGAGGGATATATTTGAAACGGAGGAGGCGGTCAGCACCGTGGCAGGTTAAAATGCTTCGTTATTATTATCTTTATTAAGTGAAGAGGTCAGCTGATTTGTGATTTATTTTTTAACCAAAAAAATCAAGATTTCCAGCTTCACAGCAGCGTTGGTGTCTCCTGAACATCAGGTCCTTCAGTCTACTACCGTTCAAAAGTTTGGGGGCTCCAGGCCAGTTCTACAGCTTCTCTGATCAGCAGAACAGATCAGCGGTGCTACATCATTTCACTTTTCTGATCATCAATGAGCCTTTTTACCACGATTAGCTAACACAATGTAGCATTAGAACGCAGTGATGGCTGCTGGGTAAGGGCCTCTGTATACCTTTGTATATTCCATTAAAAATCAGCCTTTCTAACTAGAAGAGTCATTCACCACATTAACAATGTCCAGACTGTAGTCTGATTACTTTAATGTTATCTTTACTGGAAAAAAAAGAAAAAAGATTTTTCCAAGTGACCCCAACCTTTTGAACGCTAGTGTACATTTGTGCCAAATATCAGTGTGAGCCAGCAGGATGTAGCTGTGTACAGAAAGCCTCGCTGGAGTCATCCCTCATGTTGTTCTGAATGACTGAGTGGCTGAACAGTGGACCCGTGTTGATTCTGGTTCTGGCTCCTTCCACAGATTGCAAAGCTGCCAAACTGGCAGACATCGTGTTCATTGTTGACGAGTCAGGAAGCATCGGAACCCCCAACTTCCAGCTGGTGCTCTCTTTCCTGCATTCGACTGTCAGCGGCCTGGAAATCGGTCAAAACAGAGTCCGAGTGGGCATCGTCACGTACAACGACAAGCCCGCGGCTCAGGTCTACCTCAACTCCTTCGATGACGTGAGCGAGCTGCTGAAGTTCATCAAGATCATACCGTACCATGGAGGTGGTACCAACACCGGCGCGGCCCTGAAGTTCACCCGGGAGCAGATGTTCATCCCAGAGAGAGGCAGCAGGAAGGATAAGGGAGTCCAGCAGGTGGCAGTGGTGATCACAGACGGTGAGTCCCAGGACAACGTGACCAAAGCAGCAGCTGACCTCCGCCGCGCTGGTGTTACCGTTTACTCTGTAGGAATCAAAAATGCCAAAAGGGCCGAGCTGGTGAAGATGGCATCTTATCCTCCCAACAAGCACGTCTTCATCGTGGACAACTTTGATAAGCTGAGACCTCTGGAGCAGAACCTGACCAAAACTCTGTGCCAGAACATCATTCGTCAGGCAGTCTCAGTCAACACCAGAAGGACTGGCATCAAAGAAGGTCAGAGCTCTGGATCCCTGAACGTTTGGTGGGTTTTTGGGAGCGGTCTCTTAATATGTTTGCTCTGTCTTTGCAGGCTGCGTGCAGACGGACGAAGCAGACATCTTCTTCCTCATTGATCACTCAGGAAGCATTCTTCCCACAGACTTCCTGGACATGAAGAAGTTCATCATCGCGTTTCTTCACACCTTTCGAATTGGACCACAACATGTGCGCCTGGGGGTCGCCAAATACGCAGATTCACCAAAATTAGAATTCGATCTGACGACCTACGCAGACATAAAGACGCTGGAGAAAGCTGTGCTGGGAATCCGACAGTTAGGAGGCGGGACGGAGACGGGAAGAGCGCTGGAATTCATGGTTCAACACTTTAAGAATGCGATGACCTCTCGTGGACACAAAGTCCCAGAGTACCTGGTGGTCATCACCGATGGAAAGTCTTCTGACAAGGTCAAAGTTCCTGCAGAAAAACTGAGGGCGCAGGGCATCGTCGTCTACGCCATCGGCGTGAAAAGTGCAGATGTGGAGGAGCTGCGAGAGATTTCTGGAGATGAGAAGAGGACTTTCTTTGTGAATAACTTCGATGCTCTGAAGCCCATCAAGGATGACATCATCACGGACATCTGCTCTAAAGACGGTGAGGACACGTCTCACATTCTGTACTCTGTGGCAGGTAGGACAGAGCAGTTAAGGTGGATGTTTCTCTAGGACATCACTGTTACGAAGTACGCCCCCTGGTGGCTCAGCTCAGTGCAGGCTGACTCTGGATCCATGTCCAATGGTCAGGTCAGCTGCAGAGGAGACAGTCCATCTACTGCAGAGCTGCTGTCACTGCAGCTGATGGAGCCGCCTGATTGGTTCAAACCTCAGAGACAGAAACACCATCCGTGTTGTAGTAGATGGAGGAGACATGTTGGAGGAACTGTTTATAAAATGTTCAGAGTAACAACAACCACTGTAGAAATGTAGAGGAGCAGAGAGAACAGAGAGCAGCAGGAGATGGAGGAGGAGTCTGAAGTCTGCTCTGAGAGCTTTACAGTACAGTAAAGGAGTATAAATACTTAGTTACATTCCAGTTACATTCCAGCACTGGATACTACACCAGGCTCTAACATAACATGTGTTGTTCTGTCTGCAGCGTGCAAAGACATACCCGGCGACCTCCTGTTCTTGATTGACAGCTCTGGCAGCATCTACCCAAAGGACTATGACAAAATGAAAGACTTCATGAAAGTCCTGATTAGTAAGTCCCACATCGGGCGGAACGAGGTGCACGTTGGTGTGGTGCAGTACAGCACCACCCAGCAGCTCCACTTCCCGCTGAACCGCTTCTACACCAAAAAAGACATGACAACCGCCATCGACAGCATGCAGCAGGTGGGTGGAGGTACACACACGGGCGAGGCCATCACGTACGTGTCTCAGTTCTTTGATTCAGCCAGAGGAGGACGTCCGGACCTGAGGCAGCAGCTCGTGGTGATCACAGACGGCGAGTCCCAGGATGAAGTCAAAAGTCCTGCCATGGCTCTGAGGGCCAAGGGGGTGGTGGTGTACAGCATTGGTGTGGTGGACGCCAACACGACCCAGCTCCTGGAGATCTGTGGGTCCCCGAACAGGATGTATTCTGAACGGGACTTTGATGCTCTGAAGAACTTGGAGAAGGAGGTGGGCTTGATGCTCTGTGATCCAGAGAGAGGTGAGAGGAGACCGGATGGTCTCCCCGTCTTTTATCCTCATCATCATGTACGATAAGCACAGACCTGATGTGTTGCTCTTTTCTTACTGTCCGTTCACAGACTGTAAGAAGACAGAACGAGCGGACATCCTCTTCCTGGTGGACGGCTCCACCAGCATAAATAAGACTGAGTTTGCAAGCATGAAGACGTTCATGCACTCGGTGGTGAACCAGTCCACCGTTGGCAAAGACCTGACTCGCTTTGGCGTCATCCTCTACTCCACAGATCCCAAATCTGTCTTCACACTGAACCAGTACAGCTCCAGGCAAGAGGTGTCCAAAGCTATAGCAGACCTGACGCCCCCTACAGGAGACACCTACACCGGCGAGGCTTTAAAGTACTGCTTAGACTTCTTTAAAGCTGAAGTCGGAGGTCGGGCGGCCCTGCAGGTGCCTCAGATTCTGATGGTGATCACAGATGGTGACGCTACAGACCGGTACAATTTGGAAAAACCGTCTAAGGTGCTCAGAGACAACGGGATCAGTGTCTTCAGCATTGGTGTGGAAGGAGCCATCAGGGAGCAGCTGGAGATCATGGCTGGTCATGACGAGTCCAAAGTATTCTATGTAGACAATTTCAAGGCCCTGGAAACTCTCTACAAGAACATCAGTCAGGTCCTCTGCAATTCCACCAAGCCAGGTAAGAGGCAGCAGGTCTTCATCGCTCCTGGTCTCGCTTCATCGAAACATGTTTAGCAGAGTGTAGGCGGTGCAGCTGATCGTCCTCTCTTTGCTTTTGCAGTTTGTGAAAAACAGCGGGCGGACCTGGTCTTTCTCCTGGATCAGTCGGGAAGTATTGGTCAGAGCGACTATGTCATCATGAAGAACTTCACTGTAGACTTGGTGAACAGCTTCAATGTCAGTGAAGATCTGGTTCGTGTTGGACTTGCACAATTCAGCAGCGAGTTCCAGGATGAGTTCTACCTCAACAAGCTCTACACCAACCAGGCAGTGTCCCAGCACATCTTGGGAATGCGGCAGCTTGGTGGAGGAACCAACATCGGAAAGGCCCTGTATGCCATCAAGGATTACTTTGAGGCACTGCATGGAGGCCGTAGACCTGCTGGTATCTCCCAGAATCTGGTGCTGATCACAGACGGCGAATCGCAGGATGACGTTGAAGAGGCTGCTGACCAACTCCGGAAGCTAGGAATTGAGATATTTGCCATTGGCATTGGAGACGTCCACGATCTGGAGCTGCTGCAGATCACACGCACCCCAGAGAGGATGTTCACCGTGGAGAACTTCGGCAGCTTGGAAAACATTAAGCAAAAAGTGGTCGACACTATCTGCAAGTCTAAACCCATCGTGGATCCACCCGGTGAGTGTCAGAGTCTGACGTTTCCTCTCTGTTTGTTCGTTCCCTCCAAAAGACGAATGTCTCTCTCCCTACAGACTGCACCATTGACATCGCCATGGGATTTGATGTTTCCGGAGCACGCGGCGAGACTCTGACCAGCCGCCACGCTAAGCTCCAGACCTTCCTGCCTGAGATCGTCCATTACATCTCCTCGATTCAAGGCTTGTGCTGCACGGGCAAAGAACCCATCAAGACCAACATCGGCTTCCGGGTGGTGGGTGGTAGTGGTCAGCTGCTGCACGACTTCAACTTTGAGGGCTACAGTGAGGCCGTGGTGCGGAAAGTCATGACCCTGACCTTACCTGAGGAAACCCGCTTCAACAGGGCACTGCTGAAATCCTTCCAGGAGAAGTTTAAAGCTCAGTCCGGAGCTGGCGTGAAGGTGAGGGTGAGCCGTACCAGGCCTCCAGCTCAGCTGGTAGGCTGGCCTGTGCTGAGGGCAGGTCCCCTCTCTGTCCCTCTAGTGTTTGACTGACGGAGGTCAGTCCTGTCAGAGACCACAGTCATAGTTTCTGGTTTCCTACAAACTGTGAAATTCTTTAATTAGCTTCTGCTGAGCTGAATAGACTCCCCAGGTTTGTAGTTCTGTGTTTATTAGACCGCTGAGAAAATGAAGTCAGGAAAATGAGTCCCAACGGGTTTTCATATGTTGAAACCTTCTGGATCCCATCGTGCTGCTCGCTGAAGCCAAACCACAGACCTGGCTCCAGCAGCATTAAACGCGCCCGCTCAGTGTTTGCATGTTGGACTGGAAGAGAACAGCTCAGCAGCACTTTACTGTCACCCAGAGTTAATGTGAGCTAACGTCAGTGTGGCCCGTCCCTCAGGTGCTGGTGGTCTTCTCTGACGGACTGGATGAGAGTGTGATCGCTCTGGAGCAAGAATCCGAGCTGCTGCGAAAGTCTGGTAAAAACCTGCCGGTGCACAGGTCCCTGTTCACAAACGAACCGTGCTCTGATCATACGTGTGTCTGCAGGCGTCAGCGCTCTGCTGATGGTGGCTCTGGACGGAGTTCGTGACACCACCCAGCTGCAGATGGTGGAGTTTGGTCGAGGCTTCAACTACAAAAATCCTCTGAGCATCGGCATGCCGAGCGTCGGCAGCACCATCCTCAAACAGATCGTAAGTGTCTCCGCAGGTGAAACACAGCAGCCACAGACACGTAGTGACGCCAGCTGCGTCAGAGCTGTGTGAATAATTAACCCTCATTTTATCCAATAATCAGTGACCAGACTCCACTGAAAGGACTTTTACTGTATTTCTCTAAGTGTCCTCTACAAATGATGAGCAGAGCTCTGCTGCAGCTTCTTATGGACACACACATGTACAAACACAGCATAACACACATTCAGCATGGACAGCAGCACTGACAGTGACCGTGATGGGAGTGACGCTGGTGAGGTCAGCCTCGGAGCGGCCTGAGGTCAGCCTCGGAGCGGCCTGAGGTCGGCCTGAGAGCGGCCACGGAGCGGCCTGAGGTCGGCCTCGGAGCGGCCTGAGGTCGGCCTGAGAGCGGCCACGGAGCGGCCTGAGGTCGGCCTGAGGTCGGCCTCGGAGCGGCCTGAGGTCGGCCTGAGGTCGGCCTGAGAGCGGCCTGAGGTCGGCCTCGGAGCGGCCTGAGAGCGGCCTGAGGTCGGCCTCGGAGCGGCCTGAGGTCGGCCTGAGAGCGGCCACGGAGCGGCCTGAGGTCGGCCTGAGGTCGGCCTCGGAGCGGCCTGAGGTCGGCCTCGGAGCGGCCTGAGAGCGGCCTGAGGTCGGCCTCGGAGCGGCCTGAGGTCGGCCTGAGAGCGGCCACGGAGCGGCCTGAGGTCGGCCTCGGAGCGGCCACGGAGCGGCCTGAGGTCGGCCTCGGAGCGGCCTCAGAGCGGCCTGAGGTCGGCCTCGGAGCGGCCTCAGAGCGGCCTGAGGTCGGCCTGAGGTCGGCCTCGGAGCGGCCTGCAGGCTTGGAGTCAAGAGTGTGATGAGAATCAGAGAAAAGTTTTCTCATGTTCAAACATGAAAACATAAAAAAACCCTCAGGGACGTGTTGACTGAGAAAGTATGCTAATTATCCAGACAGGCAAACAGTCACCACTGGCAGAGGAACAAAGCAGTCCAGTGCGCACACACACACACACACAGTGTGAGCGCTGCAGTGAAGCAGACTGATGTGTGTTTCCTTTCTCTCAGGACACCGTGTCGGATCGAGAGTGCTGCAACGTCATGTGTAAGTGCTCCGGACATGAAGGCATCCGCGGCTTACGGGGCCCCCCGGGGTCAAAGGTGACTGACACACACACACACATACACACACAGACACACACCTTTAAACCTTTAAACATGATGCCTGGAACGTGTCAGGAGCAGGCTGAGAGCCAGCAGCTGCCCAGGCTGGTCTCAGACTCGGGTCTGTGTAGTTCAAAGTGAGGCCGGGCTTCTCATTAAGTCCCATTCTGCATGCATTCCAGGGTCGCAGTTAGGTGTATTCAGTTACAGGACAGAGGCTGAGAGGAACAGGGACGTGAGCCGAGCCTGAAAACCTGCGACGCCTGCAGCCTGCATCCGGCTGTGATGAAGCTCGAAGCTCAGAGGGGCTGAAGGATGATTAATGGGAGGAGGAAGGAAAACAAATACTCCATTTGTGCCTTTATTTAGTTTAAATGAAACCATGTGAGAGGTTGCAGTGTGTGAAACATGAGACACAACAACACACAAATACACACTCATAAGGCACGAAGGGCCCGGAGCCCGTGGTTCACTGTCTGTACAGTGTTCAGAAGTGTAACAGTCATAATGTTTAATGGTCACATCATCTTCTTGTTTATTTAAAAATGAAATCGAAGCAGAAGCTGAAGGTGATTTTTATTGTCTTCACAAACAGGGTCCTTCAGGACAGAAGGGATACCCCGGCTACCCCGGAGAGGAAGGCGTCGCTGTAAGTGCTGCTTCATTCACACACTCCAAATACATCATCATCATCATCATCATCATCATCACCGTCAGTGCCAACTCTCTCTC
>NC_041036.1:410935-470935 GCF_900634625.1 Parambassis ranga
CGCTGCAGCTCGTTAAAGCTCAGCTTGATTTACGAGCTGCAGGCGCAGTAATCAGAGTCAGACGATCTGCTGTCTGAGGACACTTTACAGCAAACGTCAGATAACGCGCTGTCGGCCATGTTTACTCCCAGTCAGGTGACCTCAGACTCCACCCCCTCTCAGTGGGGGACATGCTCCTTTGGGTGGTGTGTTCAGGGACGTTGGGATTTGCAGCTCTGGCTCTGAGTTTCTGGTGTGTGCCTCTCCTGCAGGGTGGACCTGGACCAATAGGTGACCCGGGGACAGCCGGACGCCGCGGAGCGAATGGACAGAAGGTGTGTGACATCATCATCACATGAATCACATCCCACAGAGCCAGATGCGAGCTGCTCTCAGTGTCTGAGTCCTGGTTAATCCAGATATTTGGTGGAAAGGGGCGGAGCTTATGCAGGCAGGATGATCCGTTTGAGTTGTGATGTGACCCAAACTGTCGTCCTCGTTAAAGGGTCAACCAGGAGATCCAGGAGAAAAAGGAGTCCCAGGGCCGCAGGGACCCAGAGGCATGCCGGTAAGGAGCGGCCGGTCGGTGCGTGTGTTCCGCTCTGAGCCGCTCTGACTGAGTGTGTGTGTGTTTCAGGGTCAAGACGGCAGAGACGGATATGGACCCCCAGGCCCCCCAGGTGTAAAGGTAAAGACAGAGACTGATGAGCAGGCGGTGTGTTGACAGTCCGTTTGGTGTGAATCACTGTGACTCGTCTCCACAGGGGGATCCTGGTTTCCCCGGTTACCCCGGTCTGCCGGTGAGTCCGATCATTCAGCCCCTTCTAAACTCTGAGGTCTGATGATCTCTGACGTCTGAGTCCTGATTTGAGAACTCTGTGCCTGTGTTCAGGGTGAGGACGGCCTGCAGGGACCTAAAGGACTTCCAGGGCGTAAGGGGAACAGCGGCCGCGGGGTGAGAGCCGCCTGCGCTGCACGTTAACACGGTCTCTGTTCTGCTGCTGATGTTTCTGTGTTTGGTGGATGCAGGGAATCTCAGGCAGGTCGGGACAGCCCGGAGTGCCCGGAGGGCCCGGATACGCAGGACACAGGGTGAATTTTAAAACCTTTATTAAATATGATTTATGTTCAGAGGAGACACGTCCTTCTGACCAGACTGTCCAACAGTGATCTCCAGTGGAACGTTTACACAAAAACATAGAATTGAGGTGTTGGGTCTTCATCCTGACTGGACCTGGACCTGCTGATGACGGTGTTCTGGTCTCTTTCAGGGTCTCAGAGGTCCTCCTGGGATGAAAGGGATGACGGTGAGTCCACTTTAAGTCCTGCCAGCCACCTGTCCTGTACTAACTCTGTGCTCTGTGTCTCAGGAGTGTCAGCTGGTCTCCTACATCAGAAAGAACTGTGGTGAGTGTGGTCTCATTACCGATGTCCTGCTGATCTCCCTCAGCTCTGAACTAACCGTTTCCTCTGCACGCAGCGCATTGCGGCGGTACGTACCCCCATTTATCAGCCCGGTAATGTGGTGAGTACAAAGTGTCTCCTGTGACCAATCAGGACGTCTCGTCGTCAACTCATGGAGACCTCTGTTCCCGTCTGACCAAGATGGCGTCCAGCCGTCGTTCTGTAAAATCAGCTGTTTAGACGGCTCCTGGCTCCTCTGCTGAACAGGGACTCTTTGTTGGTTTTTAGGTCCCTTGGTGTGCCCAGTCTTCCCCACAGAACTGGTGTTTGGCCTGGACATGTCTGAAGACGTGACCCCAGCCGCCTTTGAGAGGCAGCGCTCGGCGCTCCTCTCCCTGCTGGAGGACATCACAATCACCGAGAGCAACTGTCCGAGGGGCGCTCGCGTGGCTGTGGTCGGATACAGCACCTACACCAAGTACCTGATCCGCTTCCAGGACTACCACCGCAAGCCCCAGCTGATCGAAGCCGTGAAGAACATCGCTCTGGAGAGGACCTCCAACCGACGGCACCTGGGGACCTCCATGCGCTTTGTGGGCCAGAACGTCTTCAAGCGCGTGCGGGCAGGAAAGATGATGAGGAAGGTGGCGGTCTTCTTCTCTAACGGGCCCTCGCAGGAAATCGGTGACATTGTGACCGCCATGATGGAGTACCGCGCTCTTAACATCGTCCCAGCCGTCATCTCCTTGAGAAGCGCTCCTGCTATCAGTCGAGCACTGGAGGTGGGTTTCCTTGTTTGGCCTTCGGGACTTGTCCTCATTGTTTAGCCGCGGCTCCTAAATGATGCTCAGACTCGGGTCCTGGAGGTGGCTCAGCTGCCTGTGTGTTGCACAATAAAAGCTGCTGTTTGTTTTCAGGTGGATGACTCAGGAAACGCCATCTTCAGCGTGCTGACGAGGCCGCAGGAGCAGGCCGACGACCTCAGGAGGGTCAGGACCTGTGCAATCTGTTACGGTGCGCTCTCACTTTGAATCATGGCGTGATGATGATGTCAGAACCGGTTTGTTTTGTGATGAGGTCATCAGACAGATCATCTGTCGAAACGCTCTGTCCACTGGAGCTCCCCCTGTAGGACGTCTTTCTGGGCCCATGTGAGGTCTGGCTGATGTTTTTTGATCATTAGGATCCAAATGGTTCAAGTTGAAAGTCCTCCTTCAGGGGGGGTCCTGCAGAAACCTGCTGCTAAATGCTAACACCGTGGTTGTTGCAGGGCCAGTGAAGGTGCTGCTCTCTGACATGGACTCTGTCTCTTTAGACCCCTGCACACGCTCAGAGGAATGTGTCATCCAGGAGCCGGTGCGGCCTCAGCAGGTGGAGGTGGACCTGGCCATGGTGGTGGACAGCTCCAGAGAGGTTCAGGCTGACGAGTACACTGGCATCCAGGAGCTGCTGGGCTCTGTGGTGGAGCAGCTGGCCGTGAGCTCTGCCCCCCGCCAGGCGGGCACCCAGGCCCGGGTGGCTGTGGTCCAGCAGAGCGGCTTCCAGGCTAAGGTGGAGTTTGGCCTGCAGACCTACCAGAACCACGACCTGATGAAGCAGCACCTGATGCAGAAGATGCAGCAGCAGAGCGGCTCCTCCTCGCTGGGACTGACGCTAGACTACACCCTGAGGGAGGTGCTGCTAAAGGCCAGCAACCCCCGTCCCAGGAAGGCTCTGCTGGCGGTGGTGGGCACCCAAACAGCCTGGGAGGACCGGGCCCTTCTGCACGACATCTCCCAGAAGGCCAAGTGTGAGGGGGTGGCTCTCTTTGTGTTGACAGTTAGCGATCGCTACAACCGGACCCAGGTGGAGGAGCTGGCCAGTGCGCCTGTGGAGCAGCACCTGATCCACGTCAGCAGGCTGCAGGCCGAGGAGCAGGGCTACGCCCAGCGCTTCTTCAGGGTCTTCCTCTCCGTCCTCAACAGTAAGACTCTGAGGGAGCAGCCGCCATGTTGGCTCCAGTTCTTGTGATGCTGACGAGGACCTTCAGGGGGCCCAGGTCTCTTCGTTTATGTTCTGTGTGCACATTTCTCATTTCAGAGGGAGTCAACACGTATCCTCCTCCTACAGCTAGGAGGACATGTGAGGAGCTGGGCAGGCAGGGCGGACAGGGCGGACAGGGCGGACAGGGCGGACAGTTCTTCATCCCAGGGTAACCCAAAACCCCCACACAGACACACACTTCCTTTCCTCTCTCCTATACACATAGATGGACATGTAGATGGACACGTAGGGGCTGTAACCTGACCTAATGATGAGTCCACTGTGTGTGTGTCTGTGTGTGTCTGTGTGTGTGCAGGCACGGCTCTGCGGACCGGGGGGAGCTAAACGGGGACACGTTTTCGGAGCACAGAGGAGGACAGACTCAGACCGGCCAGCTGGACATCATCGAGACTCTGACCAGAGGAGACGGACAGGGATACATCTCAGAAGCTAGTTTTAATGGTAGAACACACACACACAGACACACACACACCTCAGCAGTTTGATTTGATCCCTTGGCTCTCAGTGTTTGTGTGTTGTGTTGCATGTTTGTGCTGATCACACGCCTGGCTTGTTGTTGTGTGATGTGTTGTCATTGTCGCTGACGTTCAGGATGTTGTGGGTCTGCATGTGTCCTCCCCGAGCAGCAGCTCTCCTGTTTCAGCCCACAGTCTGTTTGTGTAGAAGCAGGAAGTGTTAACATGTAAGACAACTGCCCCGCTCCGTGTCAGCTGACTTCCTGCAGGGGACACAGGGGACACTGACTTCCTGCAGAGGACACTGACTTCCTGCAGGGGACACAGGGGACACTGACTTCCTGCAGAGGACACTGACTTCCTGCAGGGGACACAGGGGACACTGACTTCCTGCAGGGGACACAGGGGACACTGACTTCCTGCAGAGGACACTGACTTCCTGCAGGGGACACAGGGGACACTGACTTCCTGCAGGGGACACTGACTTCCTGCAGAGGACACTAACTTCCTGCAGAGGACACAGGGGACACTGACTTCCTGCAGAGGACACTGACTTCCTGCAGGGGACACAGGGGACACTGTCTTCCTGCAGAGGACACTGACTTCCTGCAGGGGACACAGGGGACACTGACTTCCTGCAGAGGACACTGACTTCCTGCAGAGGACACTTACTTCCTGCAGGGGACACAGGGGACACTGACTTCCTGCAGAGGACACTGACTTCCTGCAGGGGACACACTGACTTCCTGCAGGGGACACTGACTTCCTGCAGGGGACACACTGACTTCCTGCAGGGGACACTGACTTCCTGCAGGGGACACACTGACTTCCTGCAGGGGACACTGACTTCCTGCGGGGGACACAGGGGACACTGACTTCCTGCAGGGGACCCTGACTTCCTGCGGGGGACACAGGGGACACTGACTTCCTGCAGGGGACCCTGACCTGGGACAGCGGAGCTGCTGCTCTGGGGGCCCTCCCTGTCAGTGTGTAGTAAATGTGTGTGTTCTGCTTTCAGCCCGCTGTCAGCTGGATGCTGACTCTGGTGTCCGGTGTAACGACTATGTCCAAGTTTGGTACTTTGACAGACACGTCGGTGCATGCTCTCCCTTCTGGTATGGCGGTTGCGGCGGCAACGCCAACCGCTTTAACACAGAGAATGAATGTTTCAGGACATGTGGCGCACATCGTAAGTCCTGACTGCACACACACACCGTCTCTGTGGACTGTCTGTCATTAACCCCCTGTGTGCTGCCTCTCCCTGTCAGTCCACCAAAACAAACAGTGATCTGATGAATGTCCGCCGTCGTTTGGACGTTCAACAACAAACCGCTTTATGATGTTTGAAGCCTAAAAATGATCCCCAGGAGCTAAAAGCTAATGCTAAGCTATAAAGCAGCTGCAGCACGGTCACATGACTACACCATCAGCACCACCAGGTCCACCCTCTGACCTCTGACCTCTTCTACAGCACCTGGATGACCCTTAGAGACCTTGTCTGTAGTCCCATGTAGCCTTGTTAGCATGTAGCCTGTGTTCAGACAGTGAACAGTCATCAGTGGATTCACTGTGTGGTAGAATAAAAACCTGATTCCAGCCGCTCCGTGAGCTGTGACTGATCTCTGCTGTCCTCCCTCACAGATCCCTCCATCGTGCTGAGGCCGCAGCTCACCGGCCTCGTCTCCAAAGGTAAACTCTGCCGCACCGACCACACTCTGCTGGCTGCAGTCAGTCGTTAAAGGTCTGTCCTACAGGGGGCGCTCTGCCGGCAGTGTGTAGGGCCACTTTCATCATGTTGTTCTGACCTCATCTGATCAACAAGTCTTGATCTATAACTCAGTGACGTCACCACGAGCCACGTTCTGATTGGACACATCAGCCAGCAGCAGCAGAGCCCCTATAGAGATATATATGTGAGGAATCATGGAGGGAGGAGCTCCTGTCCCCATCAGTCCTAACCTGAACCGACCAATCAGCAGCCGTTAGCAGCATGCTAGTGTTTGATGGGCTAAACCAGCTTCAGCTCAGAGAGACCAGAGGACATCAGTCTGTGTACATTCAGCTCTGATACAGGATCAATACTGATGACATCACTGATCACTGCTGCTCATTCAGACTGTCTGCAGAGCGCCCCCTACAGGAGTGGTGGACAGGTTGTCTGGTCAAAGCTGTGAGATGAGACCTCATGGCAGCTCTGTCCTTCCTGGTCTCATGGTTTAATGATTGATCATGTTACAGACCACAGACGTCTGTGTACAGACACACTAACCCTCTAACCCTGTCTCCGTGCAGAGGCCTGTCTCCTCAGCCAGGACCAGGGCGACTGCCAGAACTACACCATGATGTGGTTCTTCGACACCACACAGAGCGAATGTTCTCGCTTCTGGTACGGCGGCTGCGGCGGCAACAAAAACCGCTTCAAGACGCAGGAGGAGTGTGAGAACCTGTGCCTGAGGAGGAGTCGGTGAGGAGGAGGACAGCTGCACTCCAGACATTTCAGAGGACACGCGTCTTCAAGGAGGGAGGTGGAGGCGGCCTGCACTGAAGATGCGGCTCAGCAGCTGCTGAGGACTCGTCCTTCTTCTTTCTTGAACATGCATGTTTGATTTCCCACTTTGAACAGAGCAGTGCAGCGGACCCTCTGTATCTGAACAGGTGCTATCTGAGTGAAACGGGTGGAGTTAGACTTTGAATGTTTGTAGGATTCACACCAGAAGTGGACTCATTAAAGATGTTTCTGTAACTGAACTCCGAGTGCCGAGTCCTTTTTTCCAGAGGTTAAGCCTCAGATCCTCCTCAGCTGTCTGCGGGTAACACGCTGCATGAAGTGGTTCCATGAAGATAGTAGGACCTGTCACATTAACCCTGAGCATGCTGAGTGAGGCCTGCAGCCTCTGACCTGGAGCTCCTGGTTTCTTTGTGTGTCTCTGAACACTGTCTGACTTTGGGCTGAATGTGTGGGGACGTCTACTCCTGTGAAGATTGACAGCTGTCAATCATCTTCCTCACTGCAGAACGTTGGACGCCCGTTGGTCTGAAACACTTTTCTTAAACTCTCCAGGTTGATGAGCAGCAACAGCTGCTGCTCTGACTCTGACAGTGACTGTCCAGAGGGACAGAGCAGACAGAGCTCTGTCCCTCTGGACAGTGTTAACACACAGCTGCTGATCATCAGCAGCACCTGCTGTTTGCAGACTTTGATCAGATGACGTGTTAGTAAATAGTTTTCTGAACATATTTTCACTGACCATTAAAAATGAAAACGCAGCGAGCGGCTTCGACTCACACCAGCTTTTATTGGACAAACATGAAGCTCACGGATCCTCTGTGACGTGTTGCGTTCCTTTGATCAGACCTGCAGCAGCCAATGAGCTGCTGAGTCCTCCACAGCGTGACGGCAGCATGTCAGACCGTGGAGCATCAGCATTTACACACAGGAACCCTCACGGAGCGCGCTCAGACTCAGGACGCAACAGGAAGGAAATCTCCACGAGCACACAGCCTCACACCATCAGGGTCAGACGTCAGACGGGTTAACTGGTTGAAGCCTTTTTGGCCTGAACCAGTCTAATCAATATGTTAACGGTAACAAATCATTCACTAACAGATAAAAGACAAAACTAGTTAGTGTCTTTTGAACGAGACTCTTCAAGGACACAACAGGAACGCCGTCACGAGCCAGTGAGTGATTTTAACCGCGTGGCGTTCTGTCCTTCATTAGTTAACTAGTCTGACGTTTGGTCCTCGTAGAGTTAAAGTCGTCTGATGTGGATGAAGAAGAAACGCTCACGCAGACTTTCACTTCCAGACTTTGACGATTCCGTCCCTGGACGAGGTGACGATGAAGCCCTGTGTGGTCTGGAAGGTGGCGATGTCAGTGATGATGTCATGATGTCCGACAGGAAGAGACTCTGGGCCGCGGCGAGGAGAGTCCTCTGCCGCGCCGCTCTTCTGTTTGCTGTGGATCTCCTGCAGAGAGAGCAGAGATCAGAGCAGAGTCCCGCCGACAGAGGCGGGCGGAGAGGATCGAGCGCCGCTACCTGAACCACTTCAGTCCCCTCGATGATCTTGCGGCTGTAGAGGACGGACGGGCAGTGCAGAGAGTCGTTGGCTCCTCCCGCTACGATGTACGACCTCTCAGGATACGCCAAGTCCCAGAACCTAACATCACACATGTGGAGGGTTCAGCAGCTGTGAGTGTGTCTGTGTGTGTGTCTGTGTGTGTGTGTGTCTGTGTGTGTGTGTGTTGTTGTGTGTCTGTGTGTGTGTTTGTGTGTCTGCCTGTGTGCGTTGTTGTGTGGAGGTTTTTCTGGGTCAGACCTGATTCTCATGTCAGATCCAGCTGTCAGCAGCAGAGGGTTCCCATCAGCAGGACTGCAGTAGATCCCATGAACACTGTGAGGAGACGGCTACACACACACACAGACACACACACACAGACACACACAGTCAGTGATGTCTGACAGTCCAGACCGCCGTGGTTGAAGGAGGAACCAGCTGCTGTTACCTGCATCTCAGACAGCGGCGGGGCAGAGCTCGCCCACAGCGTGAATTTACGATCGCCCGTCTCCATGTCCCACATCGACACTTCATTGTTGCCCTGGACAGCTACACACACAGACACACACACACACAGACACACACACAGACACACAGATGACGTCATGTACGTTTGGCAGCTCCGCACTGGGACATGTGATGGACAGGCAGGTGACTGACCTGCGATGACAGATGACTGGTAGAGCGGATGCATCAGCAGCCGTCTGACTCGTGCTCGGGCAGGGTGCGAGTGGTTTGAGATGGGGAGCTGGAACCGCATATCCCAGCAGGCCATGGTGCCACTGCTGGTCCCTGCAGAGGACGGAGAGTTTTACATGTTTAATGTCACTGGTTCTTCTTCTCTGTCCGCCCCAAACCCTGGATCCCTGAATGTTGGATGAACCTAGGCAGAGCCAGCACTGGTGCATGTCGACGGCGAAGGAGGTGATGAGCCCCAGCCGGAGGTCGTGACGCAGCGTCCAGGCGTTGGAGTTGGAGCGAAGGTCCCAGCCAACCAGCGACCCGTTGACCGTGGCGTACGCCAGCACCGACTGAGCGCCCGAGTTGAAGTGGTGGATGTCCACCGCGCAGCCGTCCTCCTGCAGGTCCAGAGACCTGACAGACAGAGGGGACAGACCTGCTGTAGGCGGGTTAACCAGCGGCGTTTCTGGGGTCTGACCTGTCGCCGTTACCTGGTCTGAAAGGGCTGCACTTTGGGGGATTTGGGCGGTTTGTTGGCTTCGACTGCCAGCAGCTGGATGGATCCGTTGTCTGAGGCCACGGCTAAGTAATGTGTGCCCTGGCAGAAGGTCAGGGTCTTCACGTGGCCGCCGATACGAGAGTACGTCAGCACGGACCTGCGGGGACAGACAGGGACAGACAGCATTCTCACCGAGCCCTCAGCGCAGACAGCGGAGGGGCCCGGGCCTCACCTGGTGGTCGTGGTCTTCCCCTCCATCTTCTGACTGTCCCAGACTTTGACGGTGCCGTCGTTGGACGCCGTGGCGAAGATGGAGTGTTCGTCTGAGACTCTGATGCGGTTCACAGCGGCCTTGTGTTCATGGAGGTGAGCGACCAGCAGGCCTTTGGGGTGCCAGCCTGAAACACACACTCACAGCTCAGTCAGTGTTCACGAGGCGGAGCCCCACAGCGCCCCCCGTCTGCAGTTACCAGGCGGAGGCGGCCGGCTCTCCCACTCGGCGCTCTCCATCATCTGCTTGGCCATGCGCTCGGCGCTGCACTGCTCCCTCTTCTGCTGCACCAGCTGCTGCAGCTCCGCCTTGCAGGTGTTGATCCGTCGCTGGTAGGCGGGGCCGCTCGCCACCGACTGCAGCACCGCCACCGCCGGCGCCGCCGCGCTCTTCCTGATCTGACCCACAGACCCGTCCGCCGCCTGCAAAAAGGTCACAGAGATTATGCGAGTGTGACAGTGAGGTTGTGTGCTGATCATCTGGTGATACGTTTGTGGTACAGTGGAGGCGTTACCGTGGCGACCTGCGTGGACGCCGGCTCCTGAGATCCAAACATGCTCTTCCACTCCTCGTTCATGGCGGAGTCCTGCTTCGTGTGCTTCCTCGCTGCACAAACACACAGAGGATCAGATGTGATCAGAGCAAAGGGCAGGAGAGACTTTTATTTTGAAGGAATTTGAAACTGGAGGCGCGGCGGAGTCTGAGGCCGGTCCGGAGCTTGGAGCGCTCGGAGTGATTTATATCAGCGGAGCTTGTTTCCCATCATGCTGCAGACGGCAGTGATTAGCTGTGCTGATTTACTGGAAGACATCTGCAACACAACTAAGACGGAGTGTCCACTGGGGACGGAGTCAGAGCCGACATCCCCGTATCTGAAACACCACTTAGGCCTCGGCTGACAGACCCGACACCGCAGCTATAAATAAGCCCTGAGGACCCCGGAGGAACTTAACCCTTTAATTCTTTTACTTTGAAAGGGTTCAGGCTGAGGACTGTAAAGATCTTGGAGCAGCCAGGTCTGGGCTCAGGTCTGGGCTCAGGTCTGAGGGTTTTACAAGCTGCTTTGAACCTTATCCGCCTGATATGACCTTAAACTGGTTTTATACAGAACCAGGCTCATGTATCATCCAACAGAACCCAGAGGGTACAAGGATTTCACTCATCACTCTACATGAAATCCTGCCTTCAGGCAGAGCTGTACCTGGACTGACCCCTCGTCCCTTACACGGCCCCTTCAGGCTGCAGTCCTCCTGATCTCTGCTGCTCCAGGGTGGACTGAGTCCCTGCACGTCCCAAACACTACTTGACTTTGTTTTATTGGGCCTGTGCTGCTGGCCTCTTGGCCAGGCCCCCCTTGTAAAACAGATCCTGATCTCGAATCTGGTTCAATAAAGGTTGAAATGAACAAACCACAGCCAGGTCCAAATGAAACCAGGACTGACCCAAACCCAACACTGCCGCTTACCTCTCTTGTCCTCAGCCTCGGTCTTGGGTTTGACCAGGTCCACCTGGCGGCCCGTGATGCCGAGCATGGCCAGGTCGATGACGCCGGTCTGGACCGCCTCTCCCAGGTGGCTCTGCTCCCCCATGTTGGCTTTGGCTTTGTTGGATTTCAGCATGAAGTCTTTGAGCGCCAGCAGCTTGTCCTCCTCTGCCTCAGTCATCCCCTGACACACACAGAGACACAGACACACACAGAGAGACACACACACAGACACACACAGAGACACAGACACACACAGAGACACAGACACACACAGAGAGACACACAGACACACACAGAGACACAGACACACACAGAGACACAGACACACACAGAGAGACACACACAGACACACACAGAGACACAGACACACACAGAGACACAGACACACACAGAGACACAGACACACACAGAGAGAGACACACACACACACAGAGACACAGACACACACAGAGAGACACACACACACAGAGAGACACACACACACAGAGAGACACACACAGACACACACAGAGACACAGACACACACAGAGAGACACACACACACAGAGAGACACACACACACAGAGAGACACACACACACACACACAGACACACACAGACACACACAGACACACAGACACACACACAGACACACACACACAGAGACACAGACACAGACACACACAGAGAGACACACACAGACACACAGACACACACAGAACAGTATGAGAAGGTGCTTCTCAGCAGTAACACATGAGTCTGAAATGAAGTTCGACTGCCAGATAAAACAACACTGTGTGTGTGTGTGTGTGTGTGTGTGTGTGTGTGTGTCTGTGTGTGTTTGATGTTCATTCTAAATTCTTTCTAAATGTAACTTTCCCATGGTTGTGCTGATGGGGCCCTGCTGAAGGTGTGGGCGATCAGAAGTGGACTCGATGGACTCTGAGTCCTGAGCCTGCTCCGGGCTGTAACTGGTTAACAGTGTGCTGGTTTACACTGAGCTGTGTGGGGAACAAAAGAGGAATTTGTCCAGAACCCCTCTCGCTGGCTGTGAGGGGCGTTCCTGTGGTTTTTCCTCAGAACATTAGAAACTGGCTCCGTGTCTTCTGCTCTGCTCTCCAGATGGAGCCTTTACAAACCTCCGCTCCGCTGTGTGAGGGTCGTGTTGGCTGCAGCAGAGTAACACACACTGTGAAATGTGCCTGCGGCTTTTCACTCAGTTCACGAGTTTCTACAGAAACTCTTCGAGCATGAGAGGTGAGATTCTGAGGAACCATCAACACTGGTCAGAGACCACAAACATGTGTGGGACTCTGACCTCTGACAGTCCAGTCCCACCACTGACAGGACCAGAGTCTGACCAGTACATGTTCAGAGGTGAAGCTGCATGTCTCCATTTGGCTCAAACTCCACCCACAGCCAGCTCCATCCCTCCATCAACTTCAGGTGTAGCCTGGCTGCTCCGCTGTCTGCTGACTGAGCTCAGCAACAACTAACTTAACACTAATTAAGAATCAACGCTATGTAACCATGGTTACACATCATTAGAAGAGCTCTGACCTGGGTGTGTGTGTGTGTGTGTGTCTGCAGTCAGAGTGTGTGTACAGCATCTCTCAGGTGTTCAGACAGAGTTCAGCTGCAGGAAGCTGCAGGTCAGAGACTCTCTGAGTGTTGGTCATGTGACTCCATCATGGCGTCCTGCTGAGGGGGACAGGACTTTCTGTTTGTACTGAGTCGTTGTGTAGGAGCGTTGTTTGACCCAGACATGTGGAATGAAGAGGTTTAATTAAATATTTTAACTTGAAGTGTTGTGAAGTCGCCGGATGATTCTGTGTTCTTTGAAGAGGCATCTGGACGTTTGGCTGCTGCTCCCAGCAGCTTCATCGGTGGCTGGGGCCTCAGTGGGCGGGTCTGTGTGAAGCTCTGAGTGGATCTGTGTCACGCTGGTGAACATGTGTTTAAGTGGTTTGTCGGGGTTCAGAGAGACGGTTTTATAACCAACACGTTATTAAACGTTTTGATCTGCTGATGGATCACAGGAGTCTGACGGAGGATGTGGTCCGCTGTCTTCCACTGTCACAACATCTCAGCATGAAGCCCTGCAGCGACACATTCCTCATGTCGCTAAGGGTTTGGAGACGATTAGAACATCTGACGGTTCACACGGAAAAACCCGCTGACCTCTCTGTGGCGTCAACAGGTCAAAGAGCATGAGAGGGAGCTGTGTCAGAGCACTGCAGCGATCAGTGATCGGCTGCTTTTCCTGCTTCACTCCTGACAGAAACGGACCGGCCCGAGCGAGGAGCGAACACTAGAGTACAGATTAATGGTGTAAAGGTCTAAAGCCTGTTATGGTTACTGCTGATCAAACATGCAGCCTCTGTGAACACACGCTGTGAGAGTGACTAATGAGACTCTGGAATTCAGGAGGATTTTCTGAGAGTTCTCAGCAGAGGGAGGACGTGTAGGAGGGTCCTTCAAACATTCATCTCTGGTTCAGATTTTAAAAATGCTTCCAAGCTCTGAGTGCCAAAACCCTGACCCAGTCCATCAAAGCTTTATTCTACATGTTTCACTCCTCCACAAAAATAAGTGCTGGCTCCCACATGGCTGCAGACAAGGTCACACAGCGCAGCAGAGAGACATGATGAATCTGTGACACCCCGAGTGCCTCTGAACTGACTGTGTGTGTCTGTGTGTGTGTGTCTGTGGACAATCAGCTATAAGCTGTGTTTCACTGCCCCCTATGGTTGAATTTTATCATCACACCCAGAAACTGTAGAAAAACAAAGGGAACGTTCTGATGGTCCTTGAATGCATCGTGTGAGGTTCAGTGTGAAAATGTAACCAGATCTAAGCTCAGAATATTCCACATGTCTGAATCAACATAAAGAGTTCGCTCCATCCAGAGTCAGTAAAAACTAAGAGCTCTGTCCTCACGTGTCACATGTGAGCAGCAGTCACATGACCAACATTCAGAGAGCGACTGAAACAGACCTCCCCTCAGCAGCCGGTGTTCTGACCTGTGACAGCAGCTTCTTGAGGAGCTGAGCGATGGCCGGGTCCTCAGGAGTGGGGCATTCTGGGATTGACCCCGCGCGCTTCTTCTGCCGCAGCAGCAGGTGCCTGAAGAGGCTGGCGATGTCTTTGGAGCGCAGGGCGTAGTCGAAGATGGAGCGGCTCACAGGCTCCTTCAGCACGCTGAGCAGCACCAGCTCCTTATCGATCTGAGGAGAGAGAGAGAGTGTGGATGACTGAAGATGAAGCTGGTGTGAGGATGATGATGGGACTCACCTGGATGATGGGCTGGGTGATGAAGGGGTTGAGGTGGGGCATCAGTTTGCAGTAGACGTCGGCCACATTGAGGTGCTGTGCGACCACGGTGATGAAGCCCACGGCCCCGTAACGGATCCACAGGTTAGGATGACAGAGGAACGGAGCTACGGCAAGCAGGAGAGGAAAAAACACATGAGCAGGCTCAGAGAGAACGGAGCCGCAGGAAGTCCCCGGCGGCGCCGCAGGTGCTTTGAGACGAGCATGTGTTCGGTCAGGGAGAAGCCGGCCTTCTGATCTTACATATGTCGCTGACAAACTCGTAGATATGCGGCTTCTGCAGCAGCCCCAGCTGGCACATGCAGGTCAGAGCGTTCAGAGCTTTGTAGATGACAAACTCCTCCGTGTCGCTCAGGCCCTGCTGCAGCAGCGGCTTCAGGATGGAGGAGCTCTGCCAGCCCACGTACGCCGCCACGCCTTCAGCATGAGGACACAGAGGAGAGAGACACGGAGGTCAACACTGACTGAACATGTAACACACCCACAGCCAGTCTGCAACAGAAATTAACCCCAAAATGTCTGCAAGAATCCACAACACTGACAACACGAACAGCACTGAGGGCAGCGGGCGCGTCTGAAGCCGGCAGGTGTGCGTGAGCTCTCTTACCCACGATGCTGTCGAAGAACGCTCCCCGCAGGTGCCAGTCGTTCTTGTCGTTAAGGAAGGTGATCATGTGAGACAGAAGAACGTCGTTGGCCTTCTGTCGACCAAAGAAGACGCAGAGGCGGGTGATGCCGTTCTCCATCAGCGACTGCTTGACGATGTTCTCGGAGTCGCTCAGCAGCGTCACCACCTTCTGCTGCACCATCTCATGCAGCGCCTGCAGCTCTGAGCATTAACATACAGCAGCAGGGACTGTGTGAGTCTGTGTGTGTGAGTCTGTGTGTGTGAGTCTGTGTGTGTGTCTGTGTGTGTGAGTCTGTGTGTGTGAGTCTGTGTGTGTGAGTCTGTCTGTGTGCGTGTGTCTGTCTGTCTGTCTGTGTGTCTCTGCGTGTCTGTGAGTCTGTGTGTGTCTATCTGTGTGTGTGAGTCTGTGTGTGTGAGTCTGTCTGTGTGCGTGTGTCTGTCTGTCTGTCTGTGTGTCTCTGCGTGTCTGTGAGTCTGTGTGTGTGTCTCTGTGTGTGTGAGTCTGTGTGTGTGCGTGCCGCTCTCTACCTGAGTCGTAGTTTTCGTTGGGGTGAAGAGTTTCCTCTGCGTCCTCGCCGCTCAGGTCCTGCTCCGTGTTCACGTTGTTTTCTTGAACCAGCTCCAGAAACCGCAGCGCGCTCTCTGCCAGATGTGCGATGTTTTCTACAAAATACAAATATTTAAAAAACTGATTTACTTCAACGCAGAGGAACATTCCGACAGGCTACACCCAAACAGAGAACTTTGGGGTTTGTGTGATCTGTCAGATGTGTGTTCATACTGGAGCCCCTGACCTGCGTATGCCAGTCTCACGATGGTGGCGTCGTCCTGTGCGAGGTGGGCGATGCCCGGCAGGATGTATTCTGGGTAAATATTGACGTCATTCCTCGGCACCTCCTTCACCAGCGCCAGCACCTTGGCCAGCGTCCGCACGGCCTGAGCGCGCACGCGAGGCACAGGGTCGTTGCAGAAGTGCAGCAGGTAGGGCGTGATGCGGTCCAGCAGGATGTCGACGGCGAGCCGGGGAGCCAGGTGCAGGATGAGCTCCAGCGCAGCCAGCTTAGAGTCGCAGGAGTGCAGCGTTTGCAGGCAGGAGGTGATGACGGACACCAGGACGATGAGGCCCTGCTCCTCCCTGGAGCTCGGTACGAAGTCGCCGGTGTCCTGTGATGAAGAGGAGGAGGATCCTGAAAGATGAGAGGAGGGGGTGAAATATAAGGTCTGGTCCTGCGGCAGAGAAAAGCTCGGACTTATCTCACCTCCACGCAGGTTGTGCAGGATGTTGTCGAGGTCTTTGCGGATGACGAGCACCCGTTCGTCTGCAGACTGGAAGGTCTCTTTAGCGAACTGAGCCATGTAGGGCTGCAGGAAGGTGTAGAAGATGTCGGGGAAGGCCTTTCCTCTCTGCTGCTTCAGATACTCCTCCGCCGTCAGCCGCTTCTCGGGCTCCCGCTGCACCATCTGCGCCACCTGACAGGAAGAGGGGACAAAAGTCTTCTTAAAGGGGACCGTTCACAAACACTGGTGTTCTTACTCTAACAGGGTGAAAGAACACTGCTTGACGTTATCATAAAAATGAGACGTGTCTACATGAGGTGAATGGTTCTGTACCAGCTCTCGGATGCTGCAGTCCTCGATCTTACTGAGGACCTGCTCGGTCTGGAAGTGTCCTTTCCGATATGCCAGCAGCTGGGACAGATCAAAGAGAGGGACGCTCTCTGTGAACAACTCCGCAATCACACAGCCTGGAACAGACAGATCGGGGGTCAGACAGAGAGAAAAGTGAGCCTGTGCTCTCCGCTTGCTTCCGTGTCTCTGTACCTGCAGAGAAGATGTCCATGGCCTGTTTGAGCTCGCCGCGGCTCCTCTGATTGTTGTTGGTCAGGTCCACCAGCGGTGTGTTCTGGTCGCTCTCTGTGGTGAACATGCTTCCATCCACAAACCTCTCCGGGGCGATGTAACACGTCCTCCGTCTGGACGTGTCGAAGAAGTAGTTGAAGTCGGCGGGGTTGTCCTCTGGTAGGAACGTAGGCTTGAAGTTGGCAAAGTCTGTGAGCAGCACCCAGTTCCAGCTGGTCACCATCACGTTCTCTGTCTTAATGTCTCCGTGGCGCACGCCGGCCTTGTGTGCCTGGTCGACAGCGTTAAGGATCTGGAAGGCGAGCCAGCGCTTCTCCACGTTGTTGAGGAAAGGCCGCGTGCTGATGCGGTCATACAGGTTGTCGCGGACGTACTGACGGAACAGGATGGCAGCTTTCTCTGTCAGGGAGGTCTTCTGGAAGGGAAGGCAGTTCTGGCAGGAGTGCAGCCGGATCTTCAGCTCCTCCAGCTCCTGTTTGTAGCTGGTCAGCGGCAGCGAGGGGTCCTGGATGGCGAAGACTTTCACCACCACCAGGCCCTCCCGGTGCTTAGCCCGGGCTACCTTGAAGAAGCGAGTGCTTCCCAGACTTTTATCGTACTCGTGGTCGTGGATGTCTGAGAAGTAGCTGTCCACAGACAGAATCTGGGAGGGGGCGATCCCCGCCAGCTGATTCCCCATGGCGCCTCAGCACAGGTCTGACCAGAGAAAAACAAACACAGTGAGCAGTCCGCTGGTTAGTAGGTGTGCATCTGTCCTCAGCTTAATCTGAGCTCAAGATTATTCAAAAACAAAGCGAGTTATTGGTCAAATCTGGCGCCACAAGACCACAATATCCGCACTATTAAGGTCAGAGGTCAGAGCTGTCTTTACCAGCTGATCGTCCCTCCGTATAATCCCAACCTTCACCTCCGTCGACGCAGTCACGTGACACAACACTTTGACAGCTACTAATTAGCATGCAAGCTAACCGCTATTAGCTCACTAAACCGTACTTTGAGAAACAATCCAGCTGTTCAAAACGAACCGGAGATGGTGTTCAGCGGCTGCTGTTGGCACCAAACAGTGACGGAGTTAGGGTTAGCAGGTTAGCAGGCTAGCAGTGGTCGACGTCCTTTTGGGTCCAAGTGTCAATGCTAAACGTCAGGCTCCATGTCGTCTCTCAGTGTGTTCAGCAGATCAGATATCTTCCCCTGAAACCTGAGGACAGAGCAGCTGCGAACAACACAGCAGCGTATCAGCCTGAATCACTGGCTAGCCGATTAGCCTACTGTTGTTGTTGTTATCATCTGCTTCCGCTTCTTCTTCTTCGGTGTGTTTCATTGCAGCCAGTGTCCTGCTGGTTGCACTGCTGCCATCTGCCGGATTCAGTTAGCAACAACAGAGAGTGGTTTGCTGCTGATATAACCGTGCCTCACACAATCATTTCATACAATTGTCTTTTCAGTATTTCCTGTGTTCAGGTCTGAGTTTGGGGACTCCAGCCCGCGTTTCTTCTTCTGCGGTGGGCTGTCCTGCAACAGTGTCAGCATGGGCAGAAAAAATACAAATAAACACAGGTTAATTTGATTTTGTGTGGTTCGCTCATTCATTGGTCTGATCTGTGTTTAAATGATGTGTGGGTGGAGGTAGAGGCCTGTTATTTAAAAAACTTGTTGTAATGATAAGTGTTAAAAGGGGAACCACCCATAGGGGGCGATGTAACATCAGGAATTGACTGTATGAATTAAGAATTAATTTATATAAATAACAAACATTACACCTGTCAGTATATTGTCAGTAGTTCTATGTTAAAAACAGTGTTTTACAGTTAAAGAGTTAAGATGGAAAACGCCGACGGTCGAACCGGGTATCTGTGCTCCGTCATCTGTGACGTCACTCGCCGCTCCATCGAAGACTTCCTGGATTTCCGTCGCGCTCCGGAGCCTCCGGCAGTACGTCCTGTCACTAATTTAAAGTGCTTCTGTGTCAGTTCACTCACATCCCCTTACTGAATGTTAAATGAATTCTACTTAATCACACAAGACAAACAACTATTGTAGCATACCGGTGCTGAAATGTGACATTTTAGACCGCGTTAGCCGCTAGCTTGAGAGTCGCGGCTAAAGCTAATCTCCGTGTTCCCGCTTCTGTTTGTGCTCGTTAGCTGCTAGCTCTGATGTGTTTGCCGCTGCCTGGTAGGTTGTGGCTGGGTGTGTGAGTTTTGTGCAGCGCTCCTGTGGAGCGGGCAGATAACTGTGTGTCATATTTGCTGCCAGGTGTGTGAGTAAACACCTGGAGGGATCCACAGGTTGCACTGAAAACATCAGAAACATGCTGTGGTTAAACACTTCTGTTGCTAAATAACTGAAACAGAATGGGACCAAGCAGTCGTAGAGCCTACATGTTGCAGCTTCATCTGGTGAATATAGCTCCCTGTCCTGTAAATCCTTTGTGCCTCCAAAGGTATTAGCTGGCTCATTTTGCTAATGCTAGCTGTCACCTGTGTGCATCAAATGTTAGCAAATGCCCTGTGAGGCTACATATAACAGTTAAATATGTTCTGTATATTCCTTGATTTCAGACATTTACTTCCTTGCAGTAATGCGGTCGCTGTACCGGTCTGTCGTGGTGAAGAAGGAGCTGAGCCGGAAGGCGAAGCTCTCGATTTACCGGTCAATCTACGTTCCTACCCTCACCTACGGTCATGAGCTCTGGGTAGTGACCGAAAGAATGAGATCGCGAATACAGGCGGCCGAAATGAGTTTCCTTCGAAGGGAGGCTGGGCGCTCCCTTAGAGATAGGGTGAGAAGCTCAGTCACCCGAGAGGAGCTTGGAGTAGAGCCGCTGCTCCTCCACATCGAGAGGAGCCATCTGGTTCGGATGCCTCCTGGACGCCTCCCTGGGGAGGTGTTCCGGGCATGTCCCACTGGGAGGAGGCCCCGGGGAAGACCCAGGACGCGGTGGAGAGACTATGTCTCTCGGCTGGCCTGGGGACGCCTCGGGATTCCCCCAGAGGAGCTGGAGGAAGTGTCTGGTGAGAGGGAAGTCTGGGTGTCCCTGCTTAGACTGCTGCCCCTGCGACCCGGCCCCGGATAAGCGGTGGAAGATGGATGGACTTCCTTGATGTCCGAGTTGCACATGAAGGAAACGGGAAGTATTATTTCATAACCTCAGCGTTGTTTGTTCGCTTGTTAGGCTGTGGGGTGTGCAGCTAATCCCCAGCTTAGCTTTCTGTGCATGTTTTGAATATTGGTGGAGTGGGTATGTGAGGTCTCTACTGAAGCAATACAGAAAGCTAGCTCACATGATGCACACTTTTTAGGCCAGCAGTAAATAATGTAATGCCACAAAGCTAACATGAATAATGAGTGATTTCTAACCAACAGAAGTTGTGCGGGTCATTGGTTGTAGCTTTCATGTGTTGTTTGCTTATGGACAGCTGCTGCACAAACTTCATGTTACTGCAACATTTCTTTTTATTTGAAACCACAATGAAACACATATATTCACAGAGATCGAACATCTCCAAAGAAGTGCTAACTCTGAAGAGCTAACCACAGTGTCAGTGCTGCTTGTGAAACTACAGATCTAAACGACACCGTGTTCCTTCCACCACACGGAGGTGCCACTGAGTGAAGTGTCCAGGAAGCGGCTGCAATCCTCTGAAACATATCTAATGAGGCGTTATGATGTTTTCAGGATCAGAATGGGCTCGCCGCTAGCTCCAAACTAGAGCAAAACATCCACAACAGCTGTTCAGTACCAATGGGTGTGTCCTGTCCTTCTGCCCCAGGGGGGGGCGCTAAAGAGGTCTGAACGAGCAACACAAACATTTGACAGAAAATGTTTTTGATTAAACGTCAGTCTGAAGATTCACAGGACATAAAAAAGCTCTGAAACACAACATATAAAGAGTTCTCTGATCAGTTCACTTCCTGGTTCGTCCTCCATTTGTCCCTCCTCGCTTCCTGTGTACGTACCGAGGTCGTCCTCTCCACTGTGAGGCTAGTCGAGTCCACAATAGATCACCTGCTGGACATCGAGGACCTGAGAGTCTGTCTGTCTCACTCCTTCCTGTCTGCGCTGCTCTGTCATTGGCTGTCGCTTTCCCCCAGGAGCCAATAGGTGGTCATCTTCCCTTTGCCCTTAATGTCTATGTCTCCTCTCAACTCCAGCTGGAAGCAGTTAAACTCCAGCAGGACATCACGAGTCGCTGCCGACACGTGGATCTTCAGCGCTGCGTGCACACACACACACACACACACACACACACACACACACACACACAGTTAATTCCATGTGGCCATGCCTGCAGATGTCACAGTGTCTGTGCTGCCTTTACCTTCTCCTGTGGACTCCATGCGTGACGATGTGTTGACTGTGTCACCAAACAGACAGTAACGTGGCATCTTCAGACCCACCACTCCTGCACACACCGGACCTACAAACAGACACACACAAGACAACATCACAAGATGAGGGGGATGTAAGTCAAGAAAAAGTGGAGTGTGTAAATGTGTGTGTGTGTTGTGGACTGACCGCTGTGTATTCCTATCCTCAGTTTCAGCTGCTGCTCCGTCCGGTGGCAGATCCTGAAGGTCCGGACAGCATCCAGCAGGGCCAGGGCCATGCGGGCGATCTCTCTGCCGTGCAGCTTCCCGTTCCTCACAGGCAGCCCTGACACCACCATGTAGGCATCACCGATGGTCTCCACCTGGGGGCGCCAGAGGACCATGAAGCAGCAGGAGGAACACCGTCAGAGAGGACCACTGGTCAGATGTTTCATTTATTAAAGTTAAAAATCAGTTTTTTTTTGTTCTTGTTTTTTTTCACCTTGTAAACATCAAAGTTGTCAATGATGGCATCAAAGCAGGTGTAGAGGTCGTTGAGTAGTGTCACCACCTGCACAGTGACAGACACACAAAGGTTTATATCACCTGACTTCATTCTTAATGCTAAGCTAGGCTAACCGTATCTCTCTCTACCTCCATTGGTGTGCTCTCTGCTGAGATGGCGGTGAAGCCCACGATGTCACTGAAGTAGATGGTAACCGAGTCGAAGGCCTCGGCCTGGACCGTCTCTCCGCGCTTCAGCTGCTCCGCCACCGAGCTGAGGGCAAGAGAGGTAGACAGTGAGAGAGAGAGAGAGAGAGAGAGAGAGAGGCGTGGAGACAGGCGGACAGAGCGGCACTGACTGCGGGAGGATCTGGTACAGCAGCGCCTCCGCTTTGCGTTTCTCTTCGTGATAAGCTTGAGTTCGTTCCTCCACCAGCTCCTCCAGGTTGTTGGCGTACTGCTCCATACGAGACAGCAGGTTGTCCAGGATGTTGGTCCGTGACTCCCTGACACACACACACACACACACCTTTACATCCTGGGCAGTGGTTTGGGATCCTGAGGTCACCTGATCGTCAGCGTACTTACTTGTTCTGTTTCCGCAGCAGCACTCTGATCTGGTTGAACTCCGGCCTCTCTGTCGGCTCTTCGGCCCAGCAGCGCTGCATCAGCTGACCCAGTTCAGGGCTGTGGCTCTGTGGGTCGGTGGTGGGCCTCAAGCAGGGCCACTCCCCCAGAATCACCCGGTCCACGATCTCTGCAGCAACAGAACATGGAGGAGTCATTTCTGTAGAGAGAAGCAGCACACCTTCCTACCTCGTTACCTCGGACCCACAGAACTCACCCGCCCCCTAACTCCCCACACGCTCACATTCTGACAACAGAAATGTAAACCTGAGACGTCACCAGTCTGATGATCGTGCTGCTCGGAGTTTTGGTTCGTGTTCACGTAGCCGTCCTTTGCTCATTAAGCTGAAGGATGAAGAACAGACCTCAGACCAGCTGCTGAGGAACATCCTGCAGTCAGTCCAGCCCAAGCTCCTTGAGGCTTTTCAGGATATTAATAAGCTGAGATTTTGTGGGAAGCTCTCTTCATCCTCTCCTCTTTCTCCTGTGGTTTGGACAGAGAACCTGAAACTCAGTGGTTCCAGCTGGAATCATCTCAACACGACGAAACCGGAGCTCAGTCCACGGGAACAAGCCTCAATGGAAGCTTCATCCAGCTGGCAGGAGAAGAAAAAAGCACTGAATCCCTCTGTCTCCTCTCAGTCATACAGTCGCCCGAATGTCGTCGTCGTCCTCCTCCCCCTCCTCCTCCTCCCCCTCCCCCTCCTCCCCCTCCTCCTCCTCCTCCTCCTCCTCCATCAGGGTGTAATTGCTGGCTTCACTCATGTCATGTGCCGTCTCTGATTTTCCTCATTCAGACGTCGTCCCGACTCCCAACAAAATCACTCCAGATCCATCAGCTGCCTCTGTCCTCCCTGATTGAGGACTGATCACAGCAGCAGGTTCTGATCAGCACACCTGTGTTTTATCTTCTGATTAACAGCAGCAGCAGCATCTGGCAGTTTGACAGAGCATTTATTATGGAGGGAGGTCTCACTGTCTGAACTTTCTGCTGTAAAGGGGGCACTCTGGAGACAACCTATCAACATGGGCTCATGCAGCACAGCAATCAGACAGAACAGGCCGTCAAGCTGATAACACGGATTATTAGGGATGCACACTATGATCAGCAGACAGCAGTGTAAAAATAAGCCCGAGGGAGCAGCAGACAGGCGGACACTGACTGAGTGGAGTGTGGAGTGAGCTGACGCGTGGTCCGACCTGCTGCGGACTGGTCCTGGTGTCAGAACACAGAGCGGCCCCGTGTGTTGTGTGGCTGCAGACGGTTAGTGGGCGGGTGGTCATAACGTTGTGTGTCTGTGTTCGAAGGATGGGTCCTCTGGTGAATCAGAACATACCAAACGCTGATGAAAGGCAGAAGAACAAGTGAGCTCAGTGTGGACAAATCAATGGCTGATCGGCTGGTGATGGGGTTCAGAGCGGAGGGAACACGTCATTGATCTGACATGATCTGCCTCCAGCTTCTCCTCCTCCTCCTGTTCTTAGACACACTGGAAACCTGCACTAGCCAAACAAACCAGGCCTCATTCTTAAAAACCCGAGCTGCAGCCAGAACCCGTGGGTGTGCAGGAGGCGAGTCCTCCCAGAGCTCCACGCAGAGCGCAGAGAGGTCTGTTCAGCTGATGTCATCATCCTCAGACTGCGGTGTGCGCTCCACACTCATGGATTCTCATTTCAGATGTTTACCTTAACACTAGTCTCAAAGATGTCCTCTCTCTTTCCACATGATCTTTCTGTGATATTAACAGAGAACTCCCGTCCTCTGAGCCCCTGACCTGTGGGGGACATTCTGCAGACAGGCCAGACAGAATTGGGTCCCATGAAACCCAGAGGATTAGAGTTCACGGAGTGAAAATAATAATTCAGCTCATGTTCATCATGGTTTTACTGTTAGTGATGTCACGCAACACAAGCCGCTTCACTGCACGATCATATGATGGATTCTGTATTAACCAAAGGGGAAACAAACCTTTTGGGCTGAGTGAGTCTTCCAGGTAGAAGGTTCCTCGTCGCAACGCCACCTCCTGGAGGATGATCCCGAAGCTGAAGACGTCCCCCTTCTGTGTACCCTGGGGGGGAGGAGCCTCCAGCCGCAGCAGCTCCGGAGCCATCCACAGCTTCTCTGTGGGGAAGGGGCCAGGGTCAGAACCACGATAAACAGACAGCTGGTACGCTGGCTTCACGGCTCAGAGAGGAGACTCACGGGCATAGTAGGCGTGGGCGTCACTTCCTGAGTCGCTGTCGGAGTGAAAGCTGGACAGACCGTAGTCCGTGATCTTCAGGACGAAGCGGTTGTCAACGACACAGTTTGAGGACTTGAGTTTACCGTGAGAGAGGATGACACTGTTGTGAAGGAACACCATGCCCTGCAGGCAGAGAGACAGACAGGTACTGCAGGTGGACGGGGACAGAAAGCAGTCAGACACAGCAGGAGGCGGAGACACACCTTCACAATGTCATTGATGAGAGAATATTTAAACATCCAGTCCAGAGTGATGCTGTCGTTCTCCAGGATGTCCTGAAGACACAGAAAACAAGCAGAGCCCGGTCAGAGACACCGACAGAGACACAGAGACAGGCACAGAGACACACACACAGACAAGACACACAGAGACACAGACAGGCAGACAGAGACACACACAGACACAGACAGAGACACACACAGACAGACACAGAGACACAGAAAGGCACAGAGACGCACACAGACACAGACAAGACACAGACACACACAGAGACACAGAGACACAAGGCACAGAGACGCACACAGACACAGACAAGACACAGACACACACAGAGACACAGACAGACAAGACACAGACACACACACACAGACAGACAGACAAGACACAGACACACACACACAGACAGACAGACAAGACACAGACAGAAAGGCACAGAGACACACACAGACAGGTGCAGTCAGTCAGTCAGTGTGCACCTGCAGACTCCCTCTGGGACAGTACTCTGTGATGATGCAGATGTTGGGCGGGTCGATGCATGCTCCGATGAACCTGGTCAGGTGTTCGTTCTGAACGTCTCTCAACTGTGAAGAAAGACATGGAGGCTGCTCATTCAATCAGCTGGAACCCCAACATCTGGAACCCCAACAGCTGGAACCCCAACAACTGGACCCCTAACAGCTGGAACCCCAGCTAGTTATTATCGTCGTCTTTGTTCAGCTGGACCTTCATGAGGTCAGCACTCACGTGTTTGAGTTCAAAGAGGACCTTCCTGTTCAGCTCGATGCGTTTCCTGTTGGTGTATTTAATGGCCACGATGTTCCCCTGAAAGACAACACAAAACTGACTCTGAGACCCTGAACAACAACAACAACGATAACAACAACCACCGTCCGGCTGGCCATCAGCACAGCCGCCACCACAGAAGAAGGAGCAGCAACACTGACCTTGTAGTATCCTGTCTTAGCAAACACCTGCAGGTTTCCGTCTCCGGTCAGCAGGGAGCCGTAGTTTGAACCTCTCTGTAGGCAGACACAGAGTGAGAGGGTGTGTGTGTGAGTGTGTGTGTGAGTGTGAGTGTGTGTGTGTGAGTGTGAGTGTGAGTGTGTGTGTGTGTGTGTGTGTGTGAGTGTGAGTGTGTGTGTGTGTGTGCGCCTGCTCTAACCAGAGACAGTGTGATCCGGCTGCCGCTGCGCAGCACTTTGTCCATGTTGCTCATCTGGATGTCGTCCCAGAAAATCCTCCAGAGCTGAGCAAACAGCTCCTTCTCCAGCTTCATCCTCCTGAGGGACGGACAGAGACGGACACAGAGACACAACGTTTAGAAGGCTGAATTCTGTGGAAGTGTTCTGTGCTGTAACTCCTCTGTCTGTGGTGGACATAATAACTCTCACAGAGTTCCCTCAGGCTGTTTCCAGATGTTCTTCAGGAACATGAAGAACCAGCTCTGCCCTCAGCGTCATGCAGCAGAACCATCTGTGAAGGGACTGGGTCCTGCATGTTAGCCTGAGTGCAGACGGAGGCAGCTGCTCACCTGTAGATGAAGACGGCGACAGTCAGAGTCATGGTGAGGATGAAGAAGACCACCGTGGAGGCCATCTGTGTGATGGTGATGGTCTCTGTCAGGGAGAGGAGCAGACACCTGGTTTATGGTTGATTCATGCTGTTTGTCTTTTCATATGTTTGAACCTGTAACACTACAACTGTCCAGCTGTGGGTCCAGCTTATCTTTGACCAACATGTGCTACATCAGTGGTCCCCAACCACCGGGCCGGGGACCGGTACCGGTCCGTGGGTCATTTGGTACCGGGCCGCACAGAAAGACTGAGCAAAACATATATTTTTCATTATCTGAGTCTGAAAGCTGTTTCATTTATAAATCAATCAGATTCATCCGCCTGTGCCTTTAAGCACCTGCCCAGACGCTTGTCTCGGTCACGGGATACGGCCCCAAAATTAAGCCCACAAGCAGCAAAAATAAATAAAAAACAAACGTCTTTGGAGAGCTTCTTCAGAAAGGGGAAAAGGCCTAACGAGGAGACAGAAGAAGAGGAGCCTACCCCTTCAAAGAAAAAGAAACACGCATTTAAAAGACTATATCAGGAGTCCTATTTAAAATACGGATTTATTGCAACAGGTGATTCTCACACACCAAGTCCGCTCTGAGTGATATGTGGCGACAGACTCGCAAATGAGGCAACGAAGCCTTCAAAACTGCGAGACCGAGCACCCTGCATTAAAAGACGAGCCATGGAAGAAAACATGAACAAGAACGACTGAAGCAATTAATGACGGCCAAAACAAAATTACGGAGTGGACTGGACATAAGAAACACACTTCGGGTGTCATGTCTCCCATTATCCCTAGATGGGACCGCCTCATTGCTGAGAAAGCTCAAAGGCTCCCACTAATTAAGCATAAGAGTAAGAGTCTGTTTATGCACTTTTTTTTCTGTGCCGGTCCGTGAAAGTATTGTTTTACATGATACCGCTCCGTGGTGCAAAAAAGGTTGGGGACCGCTGTGCTACATCATTCTTTCAGTGTATTCCTGCTCTGACTGGTCTGTCCTGATCTTTCACACACTGACTTGCGAGGCAGGTGGGGTTGTCGTTCTTGAAGCCGCAGACGGGAACGTCCGGAGGACGGACTCCTCCCGGCCACTGCAGAGACGTTCCAGGAATGGCGGTCAGCCGCTCCTCCGAGCTGTTGTACACCATAACGATCTGCGAGGACGACACAGGTTAAAACAGACTCACAGCAGATCTGAGACTTGATGGTCTGATCAGGTGGGAGGACACGGACACTATCAGAGTCTGATGAAAGGGTGTCTGTGTGTGTGTGTGTGTGCACTCACCTGGTAGGCGCTGCTGTTGGTGTCGATCATGTCCCACAGAGCAAAGTTTGTCTCTCTGTCTCCGCTCTCATCCAGGTGGACCACTCCAGTCACACCTGAGGAAGACAGGTGGAGGTACAGAGGTCAGTCCAGGTCACAACTGGACAGTCTGAGGTCAACGGCTAATTTTACTGCCTATGTGCTAAAAAAGAAAGGCAGTAGTGGAAGAAACCGAGGAGGAGGAGGAGGACAGGAGGAAGAAGAGAAGGTGAGGAGGAGGAGGACAGGAGGAAGAAGAGAAGGTGAGGAGGAGGAGGACAGGAGGAAGAAGAGAAGGTGAGGAGGTGGAGGAGGAGGAGGACAGGAGGAAGAAGAGAAGGTGAGGAGGAGGAGGAGGACAGGAGGAAGAAGAGAAGGTGAGGAGGTGGAGGAGGAGGACAGGAGGAAGAAGAGAAGGTGAGGAGGAGGAGGACAGGAGGAAGAAGAGAAGGTGAGGAGGAGGAGGACAGGAGGAAGAAGAGAAGGTGAGGAGGAGGAGGACGGGAGGAGGAAGAAGAGAAGGTGAGGAGGAGGAGGAGGACAGGAGGAAGAAGAGAAGGTGAGGAGGAGGAGGAGGAAGAGGACAGGAGGAAGAAGAGAAGGAGGAGGAGGACAGGAGGAAGAAGAGAAGGTGAGGAGGTGGAGGAGGACAGGAGGAAGAAGAGAAGGTGAGGAGGTGGAGGAGGAGGAAGAAGAGAAGGTGAGGAGGAGGAGGACAGGAGGAAGAAGAGAAGGTGAGGAGGAGGAGGACAGGAGGAAGAAGAGAAGGTGAGGAGGAGGAGGAGGACAGGAGGAGCAGGAGGAAGAAGAGAAGGTGAGGAGGAGGAGGAGGACAGGAGGAAGAAGAGAAGGTGAGGAGGAGGAGGAGGAGGAAGAAGAGAAGGTGAGGAGGAGGAGGAGGAAGAAGAGAAGGTGAGGAGGAGGAGGAGGAGGAGTGCTGTGTGTGAGAGGAGCACCATCACAGGTTAATTACAGGTAATTAGCAATATGTGTGTGGGTGCGTGTGTTGGTTGGTGAGAGACTATTAGAACCCAGATGGCTGATCTCCATGGCAACAAAACAATTAGGCAGAGAGCAGGCAGTGATTGGTCAGAGAGGTCACGCATGGAGGAAACGTTCTCAACAACACAAGCGATAGCGATGGACGTAAAGACTCAAAAATAACAAAAGAACATCTTCTGAAAAACTATAATTTTGAACACAAACACATCTATGTTAGTGTGTGCGGAGGGGGAGGGGCCAGAGGTCATATAATGAGCTGAGTGTCCATGCGGAGCAGGCGGCGGTCGGAGGATGACATTTAGAGATGTGACCCCCCGCAGCTGAAATGTCAAAACACTGAGGGCTTATTAAAGTCATAAATACATGTAGACGCACACAGACACACACAGACGCACACAGACACACACAGACACACCCTTATTCCTGGAAAGAACTGCATCACTAACCAGGAACACAGCAACCATAAAAACACAGGGCAGAGTTTAGTGTGTGAGAGAGAGTGAGAAAAAGACGAGTGAAGGTCAACATGTAAAAAAATAAATCATTGATCAATGCTGATCTGACTCCTGGTAAAACTTAGCTCCGCCTCTTCGTTCCTCTTCTTCAGCCTCCAGCTTAGCATACAGGGAGAGCTTAGCTTAGCTTTGTCTGAAGCTAACACCGCGGCTCTCTACAAGCATTCCTGCGCTCTCAAACTTCCCAACACACACTGATCATCCTCTGATTGGTTCTGACTTCCAGTTTCTTTCAGACCATCTGTGTCTCCACGTCTGTTCATACAGACAGAACTCAGCGAGAGGCAACAAAAAAAAGAAGCCTGATGAAAACTACCAGAGGAAGGCGAGTGTGTGAGGAGCAGCTGCCTCATGTGAGGCCTCAGGTGTGTGTGTGTGCAGGTGCAGGACACCTAAACAGGCAGCAGACGGCTCACGCATCACGCTGAGAAGGATTTCCTGTGTCAGTCAGGAGGTCTCCGCCAACATGACGAAAACCTGTTTCTGTCCAGCACATCAGGTAAATCATGTGACCACACGGCGGTCAGGGATTGGCTAGAAAACAAAGTAAACACAGCGTAGACCTGCTGCCCGAAAGGAGAGAAAAGGCTGAGGGGCCTTCTCCTGGAGGGGGCGCTGTTGTTTCTGTAAACACTGGCTGAAACGACATAACTCTTCCTGTCTGCTGCACTGGCCTACTACACCATCTAGTGGTTCAAAGTGGCATTACACCGGGCTGTACTCAACAGCTAACGTGGCTGTGCTAGCTCTAAGCCCTCAGGCTGCTTCCAAAGGTTTGATTAGCAGGTCTGAGACGGCTAGCATGCTAATATTAAAGGTAGGGTCGGAGATTTTGAAAACTCAGTGAGAGTCAGCCAGATTTTGAAAGTAAACACACGCCCCTTTCTCTCGGAGCTCACCCCGAAGCCACACCTCCAACCAGTCTGTGACCTCGGCCCTCATGCACGAACCTCAGAGTGACAACCAGCCAACTATACACACAGGGGGCGCCTCGTAGGATTGGCTGATGTTTTTAGTGTTTTATAGCTTCCACAGATGATTCATATTCTTCGTTTTAAAGCGAAACTACTATATGTTGTAAAGATGTGTCCTTCAGTGCGTCAGGTGTGACCTCAGAGAGATCCGGTCTCTGTGGACACTGTCCATGTGTCCTTCAGCGTCTGTCTGTCACAGCAACCTGTTGTCAGATTGTGTTGTTTCCTCTGGAGGATGGTTTCTGTGAGGTCAGATTAAAGCCTGAACAATAGACGTGCTGTAATATTGGACTTCAAACAGGGTGAGAAGTGGCTGTCCATTAGCTAATGTAGCGGAAGCGACAGAGAGGAAGCTGTAATCTGATCTGCTATTCAGCCGGCTGCCTCCCTCCTCTCATGTCCCGTTCGTCATGGATGTTATCTCACATCGAATCTTATTAGCTGCTCCCCCCTCCTCTCATTCATGCCTTCCCCTGCTGCTGCACTCATTTTCTCTCCTCATGTGTCATATTTTTATAGCCTCTAACCTTTTTGTATTAATATGCGGCGGGGGGACACACACCTGACTGAGCGGTGACGACGCACAAACACAAACATTCTGACTTTAAATGAAAGACACGCTGCATCACAACAGAGGAGGGGACAGAACATTTTCAGGTACAGCCCTGTTTTTAGGACCCTGTTGTGAGGGGGGGGGGGGGCGTTGCCTGGTAACCAGCATCACCTCGGCTCGGTTTATGTGCAGCTTATGAATCAAAGATCAGAAACAGCTGACAAATCTCATTAGGTCTCTGCTGTTCTATCACACTGTCAGGGCAGCCAGCAGGACGCACAGCGTTCAGTAAATGGATGTTCTCTGCTGTCAGCTCCCTGACAGGAGTCCTGATGTGTTTGATCTGAGCCGTCTCACAGACGGAGGATTTCATCTCAGTAAAGTCCAGCAGCAGGAGACCCCGCCTCCTCTGACACATCCTTCACCGCTGCTTCCACCATGAACTCTGTTTACACTTTATCTAAGGAACCCTCTTCAGTCACATCAGGCCCGCCTGTCTGGTTCTGATCTTTGGACTTGTTTGTCTCTGTGCTCGTCTTCATGACCTCTGAGTTAAGCTGCTGTTTCACTCACACAGTGTTAATGAGGTGACTGAGTGGAGCCCTGTGACGACAGAGCCAGCCGTGAAGCTGAGAGCCTCCAGGCAGCAGATCGTCGCTGCATCCACACAGGATGGAGGTCCAGCAGCACAAACACAGGAGGACGCAACCAAACGATCCATCCACAGGGTCACGGGGAGCCCTCCAGAAGCCACGCAGGTTGAGAGTTACCCTAACATGCTGACCTGCAGCTGGTTTCTGTCTGAATAACTGTTGTTCTGCACACACGCACTCTGACTGCAGACCTGATGGAGCTGTTTTCTGTTATGCTGCAGTGAACAATGAAAACATCTCAGAGGCTGCTTCGCTTTCTGTTTCACAGCCTGTTTCTGAGCCTAAAGTTCAGACTGAATCACATTTAATTACTTGAGTAGTCCTCCTACATTGTGAAGAGAGAATCCTTCCTGAAAGAAACATGTTGCTCTGTAGTTATCAGCTCCTCACAGGTGATGCTGTGTGAGTGATGGGTCGACAGCGGGGCGAGCGGAGGGCAGCGGGTGGAGGAGAAACCAGGACAAGCGCTCCGGCTGAAAGGCAGCAGGAGGAGACGGCGCGGCTCTGCTTTCACACGATTAGATTTCCAGGCTATTTTTGGTGGATCTCAACAGCAGCATTACAGAAGGCTCTGACAGAGCCGAGCGCTGAATGAGAGACAGACAGAAGATGGAAAACATGGCGGGGAGGACGTGACGGCGGGGAGAAGGCGTGGACATCACACCGTTAATATATGGAGTCAGAGCATCATGGGTAAATCCACTAAACTAAAAACGTGAAGTGCAGAATCAGTTCTCTGAGGCTTCAGGTTACTCATCACCATGGTAACCAGGACAATGGTGGAGAAGCTTGTTGCAGAGGAAGGAGTCAACATCTGACAGCACAGAATATAAAAACACACAGTCTCAGAGACAGCTGCTTTGTTTTCATCAGTGTTTGTGACTTTTCTTCTTTTGTAACAGAAACCAGCGCGGCCTCGTCCCTGTCCTCACCTTCCTCCACACTGCTGACCTCTGACCCCAGACCCTTCAGAATGAAACTCCACCTCGTGTCTGTGGTCCGAGCAGACAGAGACACCGAGAGGCGGGCCAACCAGAACCGGGACCTGTGTGAGTGTGTGCTCTGTGTGAGTGTGTTCTGTGTCTGTGCTCAGTGTGTGTCTGCTGTGTGTGTCTGCTGTGTGTGTCTGCCGTGTGCTCTGTGTGTGTCTGCCGTGTGCTCTGTGTGTGTCTGTGTGTGTGTGTGCTCTGTGTGTGTGTGTGCTCTGTGTGTTTTGGAGCGGCTGCAGAAAGGGAAGTTGGTGGAGTTTGGTGTCATTCATCAGCTCTGCAGGCTGAACTCACTGACGCACACTGACCTCCCCTCATCCCAGAATAACAACTCACTCACAACACAATCACTCTGGATCTGTAGGTACCAGGGTTCAAAAACAGAGAACAGAGTTTTATGAGAAAAACACACAGTTATGAAATCTCGAACAAGTACCTGAGAAAAGTGTTTTTTTTTAAATAAATAAAAATTTGTCACGAATTTATGAGGGAAACGAATAAAAAACCCTCAGATTTACAAACATGTCTGAGATTTAATTTGTAAAAACATATTTAGTATGTATGAAGGCAGCCTGGCAGCGTTCAGCTCACAGTGTTGTGTGTCTGTTGACAGATTGTGAAACCCTGTGATTGGCTGAGAGACACAAACTGACAGCAGAGCGTCCTGCGGCCCCGCTCAGCCACCTGCATCTTATTAATAGACTCACATCATCAGTGGAACAATGGCTGTGGCAGCGAGCGGAAACCAACCCACATTTTCTCTGCTTCCAGAGAGGAAACATCTGCTGGGCCCAACACCTCCCGGCCAGCCTCAGACCATCCGACCCAGCAGGCTCAAAGGACAGACCCCCCCCTCTGTCCCTCTGTCCACCACACATGACTGACAGGTCAAAGAGGAGGAGCCCAGAGAGGAACAAACGACAGGACGTTACATCATCAAGTGCCTTGACGGGCTGATCTGACCGCGAACACCCACAATCCTCAGCGAACGTTCAAAGGAAGGCGAGACTTCTTTTGTGTTCTGAGGAACCTGAAGCAGAGACACAGGCAGTGGTTTGATGCCTGGCACACGCTCAGAGGCTGACATTCATCATCATCGTCATTTCCATGACATCACCACAGTCCTGTGTGTGAGAAGCACCGCTGTCAGCGATGTTGTTCCCTGAAGCTTCAGCAGAATCTGATCTGAGGACTGACAGGCTCAGACCGACGGGCTCGGAGTGCCTCCGTCAGCTCATTTCATCCAGCTGGCTCAGAGTTCTGGTCTGACGGTACAGTCGGGACCAGGTGAGGCCAGTCTCCTCTGTCTGTGTGAAGTACTGTTGTTTCTGCAGAGCTGACAGGATGAAACAGTCACAAACATCTCTGACCTCCAGCACGTCCACGGGCTTTTATTGTGAAAGAGCTGTGAAGGTAAATCATGTCAGGGCGCTGACGTCAGGCGGAGGCCTTCAAAGAGACGTGGGCTGCTTCTCCTGCATCTGCTTTCAATCAAACATGATGTTTTAATCCAGAGGAGGAGAGGAGGTCAAAGGCCGATCACCTGACACTGTGAGGTCATTTCCTCACTGTAACCAATCACAGCACAGAAAGGGTTCTTTTACTGCTGCATGTTTTTATCATTACAGAGGCGTCAGTTTTCTGTCAGCTGACGATGACCTCAGTACAAACCTGTTAAAGCTAACAGGCTCTTTATTACACAGCTCCAGATGTACCTCATGACGCTCCATCATGCTAACAGCATGCGGGCGGAGCAGAGCGTGACTGTAAACAACTTATATGTATCTAAGGTGCGTTTCATTTTTGTTGTCTCTTTGCTTGCTTAGATATTTACACAACTAGCAGCTAACAACACTTTTACTAATGTTATCACTAGCCAGATGCTAACTGAGCGGCTATAGGCCTGTACTGATGTTACTGTGACTGTAGTTCCTCTAATGTCCACAGGGGTAAATCACTGAACCTTGAAGCAGCAGCGGCAGGTGAAGGAGTGGCAGCAGGGTGAAGCAGCAGCAGGTGAAGGAGTGGCAGCAGGGTGAAGCAGCAGCAGGTGAAGGAGTGGCAGCAGGGTGAAGCAGCAGCAGGTGAAGGAGTGGCAGCAGGGTGAAGCAGCAGCAGGTGAAGCAGCAGGTGAAGCGGCAGCACATTAACACTGCAGATTGAACCCTGAAGCAGCGCCTCTGAAGAGCTGAACTTCTAAATGAATCCTCGCCCTCTGAGAGTTGTGACACCACTCGAGTGAGACGGCGGCTGACACGGAGGTCAAACTCATCACGCCTCGGTGTCCGGGTTATTATCTGTGAGAGCTCTTCTGATGAACAACAACACGGAGGAGATGCTGTTTATGAGCTCGGTGAGGTTTGGCTCTGTGATAACTGATTCAAGCCGGATTATTTCTCCACTGACAAACTGTGAGCCGTCTGTACTGTGGACATGGCTGCTGCTGTAGACCAGCGTTTGAGGGGGTGGAAGGGTTAATGAGGCTGAAAAGACACAATGAATGAATAAGTGGAGAGGCTGAGGAAACTCAGAGGAGGAGGTCAGGCGACGTGCTGAGGCACTCCCTGCAGGTTTTTACATGAAGCATTCTGAACATGTGGAGCTGTGAGCACCGTGTTGGTGTCAGAAGGTGTGTGTCATGTGACCAATGGCTCCAGTGTTTAGTTTGGTGATTGGTGATTATGCTAAAGGAGCAGACCATGTGCCTCAGGTACAGGCTTGTCCTCCATGTTAACACAGACAGCAGACAGGAAGTCGCTGATCAGGTGAGGGATTGTGGACCTGGTTGAGACGTGACTGTATTCATGTTCAGGGGCAGCAGGCCTCAGACCTTTAGCGTCCAGCAGCTGCAGACAAATGGTTTTTATTTCCTGCTGAGCTGATATCAGAACAAACTGTACGTTCCTGAAAGGATGCATGAAACCCACTGAGGGTGCAGCCGACGAGCTGTGAGATAAGAGCGCACAAACATCGCACAAAGAGGCCGGCAGGAGCCAAACACACACACAAAGCTCCGGGGCCTGAAGGGCGGCCAATCAGAGCGCTGCCATCACAAACAGCCGACCGAATAACCAGTGTGTGCACAGCGGAGGAGTCTGGATGATCAGATGCTGTGATCCACTCAGACTATAGTTTGCTAGCAGGCTAATGTTAGCTACTGTTATCACAAACACAAAGCAGATGCAGACTGACCGTGGAAGGTTCGATTCCACATCCTCTCGGTGACGTCCATCCCTGGCGGCTGGCTGCCGTGCGCCGCCATGCTTTCATTCAGAGCGTGAGCGTAGAGCATCAGGCCGTCGTAAAAGCCTCCAGCGATGATGTTCATCTTAAAGAGAAAGCCAGATGAGTTAACAGGCTGCTTTGTGTGACTTTGTGTTGATCAGCATGTTGTTGTGTGTCTGTGGAGCTGACGGAGGTTCAATCAACGAAGCAGCTGCTGGTTAGTGCATCATTACCCACAATCCCCTCTGATATCGGCTTTATAAAGGACAGCAGGAAACATGTGGACACCTGGGGACACAGACCTTGTCTGAAGTGGCTGCAGGACGTTGAGACGTTCAGTGACAGAAAAACATTCTTTATTTCACACACATCTGCGAGTTAGTTTATCATAAATGTATCAAATGTGATGTGAGAATATGTCCACATAGTTTCCCCTTGTAAATGAACATTACAGACACCCTGACTCCTGTCCTCATGTTGGACTTTCAGGGCTGCTTAGACAGTTCAGAGGAGGCAGAGGAGTCTGTGCTGCCGGCCGCTGAGCAGAGCGCTGCAGAGCCACTGACTCTGTGTCTTCCAGCATCTCGGCACCCTGCAGGTCAGCTGTGAAGGCAGATCCAGCTGTAATCACTGCTGAGGCTGATGTTTAGAATCAATAGGCTGGTTCCTGGAGTTGTGAGGACTCAGCCATTTGTCCTCGTTAACGGTGTAAAATGAAAGGAAAGGATGGAAGTGTTGCTGAGTGTCACTGATCGCTGTTGGATTGATCTGAGCTGAAGAGCAGAACGATCAGGAAAGAGGGAGGAAACCAGGACACCTGAAGACGTCCTCAGAATTCAGACTCTGATCTCTGATGATGAAGATGATGCTGAAGATGATCACACAGGTCATCACAGACCCTCCTGTCCACTGCCCTCTTGATGTATTCTGTTTCTCTGCTGCCAGATGTCATCATCGTGTGTGTGTTTGAAGCTAGTTAATCAGCAGCAGACAGGCAGCCGAGGGCAGCTAATGTGGTTAACACACACACACACACACACACACACACTGTATATTTGATAGAATTAGGTGTCTGGTTACAAACTCCCAGCTGCTCGTCATCAGCTTCGGTTTCATCCAGGACAGAGATGGTGCAGCAGCACAGTTAGCCTAGCTTAGCATCTGATCTGTAGCTCTGGGATGCTCTGGTCCTGTGTGTCCCCTGGAGGATGGGGGGGGGGGGCGTCTGGTCGGCCTGCTGGCTGCTCTGTCTGTCTGTTCCTCAGGTCTCTGTGTTGTTTTACACTGTCAGTGACGTGTTTGACGTTTCACACCAACGGCTGCTGAACTGAAGGATCCAGATCTCCTGAACCTCCAGAAGGCTAATGGCTACAGACCACCATGCTAACACTGCTAACAAGGAGCTCATCTGCAGTCTGCCTGAGAGACAGCTCACTGTGGAGTACTGTTAGACTGCATCGGGACCCGACACTCATGGAGAGGAGTTCCTCCAGTCAGGCTGCAAATCCCTCAAAGGGAAGGCTGACGATATCAGCAGCAGTGGTGCTACACAGATGAGAGGTGTGTGTGTGGTGACGGGATCAGCAGACTGATTAGCTGCTTAATGAGCTTTCCTCCATCTTTGAGGATGAGCGGCGCTATCAGGAACTGAACAGAGAGAAAGGCTCATGTCTCATCACATGTTCATGGTCTGCAGAGGAGGAACCCTGCTGGGACTTAACCTGTTTACCTGCAGCCTCATCAAACCCGACACAAAGTGTAGTGTCAAAGCAGACAGGAAAACAAACACACACGTCTCACCAGTGAGTCCTCGATGGTGTAGTTGAACATCCTCCGGGCGTCGGTCTTCAGGTTTCTGACGAACTCTCTGTACTCGTGGTTCTGAGGCTCTCTGTACGTCAGGATCTTCACGTTCTGGAAACAGGAAGAGGAGGAGCTTAAAACATCCTGACTGACACAAGCAGAACTGTCCACTTCCTGTTTATATACAAATGTCCAAGGCTGTCTGCAGTTCCTCCAGAGGGTGCTCTGGAGGACTTATTCTGGAGTGTCTGCAGAGCGCCCCCTGTGGGACAGAAGGTTCAGACAGTGGGACTCCCTCTGTGAGTGAGTGTGTGTGTGAGTGTGTGTGTTCTCCTCTCTCAGCTCAGTAACATTGACGGTGTCTCTGTACCTGGAAGGCCTCCTTGGCGATGGCGTCGTCCTCGTCCCCGCGGGCCCACGGCTGCTGGTGTTCAGAATTCAGACTCTTTGCAAACAAGTCGATGTAGAAGAAGACAAACTGCTCGTGAGGAAGGTCGGCCCGCCGGAAGTGAATCATCAGCTTCCTGAAGACGTCCATGGAGCAGCAGATGAACATGACTGAGAGAGAGAGAGAGAGGACGATGCTTAACACATGTATCTGTCTGTCTGTGTGTCTGTCTGTGTGTGTGTCTGTCTGTGTGTGTGTCTGTGTCTCTGTGTGTGTCTGTGTTTGTCTGTGTGTGTCTCTGTGTGTGTGTCTGTTTGTGTGTGTGTGTCTTTGTGTCTGTGTGTGTGTCTTTGTTTCTGTGTCTCTGTGTGTGTCTGTGTCTGTTCGTCTGTTTGTGTGTGTGTCTGTGTGTGTGTCTGTTTGTGTCTGTGTCTTTGTGTGTTTGTGTCTGTGTCTCTGTGTGTGTCTGTCTGTGTGTGTGTCTGTGTGTGTCTGTGTCTCTGTCTGTGTGTGTGTCTGTGTGTGTGTTTGTGTGTGTCTGTGTCTCTGTCTGTGTGTGTGTCTGTGTGTGTCTGTGTGTGTCTGTGTCTCTGTGTGTGTGTGTGTCTGTGTCTCTGTGTGTGTGTGTCTGTGTGTGTCTGTGTCTCTGTGTGTGTATGTCTGTGTGTGTCAGCTCTTCAGTTCTGTAGTCACAGTGAGAAAAAGCCATTAAAGCAGCAGCACATATTCGGTATCAGACCTGATCGATGAGTTATTGATTACAGCTCCTGTGACTGCAGTGTTGTCTTTGAATGGAGGTTACGGCCTTCTGCAGCGTTGCATTGTGGGTTGTAGCTTTAAATGAAGCAGCGATCTGTGCACTGTGAAACCTGATCGACAGCCCGTCTTATTGACGACGATGTCAAAACGTCTGAGTGTTAGCAGAGGTCTGACTCCGGCACGCTGACTCTGGAGTTTGGTGGTTTTCCCTCAGATCTGAGTCTGGATGTCGGAGCGTCAGGAAGCCTGCAGAGGCGTGATGACACCCCCCACCCCCCCCCTCTATTGTTACAGGCCGTAATGACCTCTGAGCAGGAAGTGAACGGTGAAACCACAGAACCCTCGCCAAGCTAAAAGCTTTCTTCTGATTGATACTGAGCTCAGAAATCCCTTCCTGCTGCTGAGAGGAGTCTGCTGAAACCACACACACACACACACACAGACACACACAGGGAGTGTGTCTGTGTGTGATTCTACTGTATCTGCACCAAAATACTGATCTATAAATACACCTTCTGCACTTTGAGAGCTTTATTACACCGCTGCTATGTCCACACACACCCTGTGGTGAGTAGTGGACTGACTTCACCAGCACACACAGTAAATACAAGGTGTTTACTGCATCAACCAATCACAGAAGCAGGAAGTCACTGCTGCTGCCCGCGGTCTGATAGACAGACAACCCAGAGAGCTGCTGGGAAATATCTGGTCCTGGTTTGTTTGACTGCATCTGAGCCGGGACGACCTGCAGCACTGACAGAACGAAGAACTCTGATATACGTCTGTCTGTGGGCTGAGGACATCTGTCTGTGTGTCTGTCTGTGGGCTCAGGACGTCTGTCTGTGGCCTCAGGACGTCTGTCTGTGGACTCAGGACGTCTGTCTGTGTCTGTCTGTGGGCTCAGGACATCTGTCTGTGGCTGTCTGTGGGCTCAGGATGTCTGTCTGTGGGCTCAGGACGTCTGTCTGTGGGCTCAGGACGTCTGTCTGTGGCTGTCTGTGGGCTCAGGACGTCTGTCTGTGGGCTCAGGACATCTGTCTGTGTCTGTCTGTGGGCTCAGGACATCTGTCTGTGTCTGTCTGTGGGCTCAGGACGTCTGTCTGTGTCTGTCTGTGGGCTCAGGACGTCTGTCTGTGGGCTCAGGACGTCTGTCTGTGGGCTCAGGACGTCTGTCTGTGGGATCAGGACGTCTGTCTGTGGCTGTCTGTGGGCTCAGGACGTCTGTCTGTGGGATCAGGACATCTGTCTGTGTCTGTCTGTGGGCTCAGGACGTCTGTCTGTGGCTGTCTGTGGGCTCAGGACGTCTGTCTGTGGGATCAGGACGTCTGTCTGTGTCTGTCTGTGGGCTCAGGACGTCTGTCTGTGGCTGTGGGCTCAGGACGTCTGTCTGTGGGCTCAGGACATCTGTCTGTGTCTGTCTGTGGGCTCAGGACGTCTGTCTGTGGGCTCAGGACGTCTGTCTGTGTCTGTCTGTGGGCTCAGGACGTCTGTCTGTGGCTGTCTGTGGGCTCAGGACGTCTGTCTGTGGGCTCAGGACATCTGTCTGTGTCTGTCTGTGGGCTCAGGACATCTGTCTGCGTCTGTCTGTGGGCTCAGGACGTCTGTCTGTGGCTGTCTGTGGGCTCAGGACGTCTGTCTGTGTCTGTCTGTGGGCTCAGGACGTCTGTCTGTGGCTGTCTGTGGGCTCAGGACGTCTGTCTGTGGGCTCAGGACATCTGTCTGTGTCTGTCTGTGGGCTCAGGACATCTGTCTGTGTCTGTCTGTGGGCTCAGGACGTCTGTCTGTGGGCTCAGGACGTCTGTCTGTGGCTGTCTGTGGGCTCAGGACGTCTGTCTGTGTCTGTCTGTGGGCTCAGGACGTCTGTCTGTGTCTGTCTGTGGGCTCAGGACGTCTGTCTGTGGGCTCAGGACGTCTGTCTGTGTCTGTCTGTGGGCTCAGGACGTCTGTCTGTGGCTGTCTGTGGGCTCAGGACGTCTGTCTGTGGGCTCAGGACATCTGTCTGTGTCTGTCTGTGGGCTCAGGACATCTGTCTGTGTCTGTCTGTGGGCTCAGGACGTCTGTCTGTGGGCTCAGGACGTCTGTCTGTGGCTGTCGGTGGGCTCAGGACGTCTGTCTGTGTCTGTCTGTGGGCTCAGGACGTCTGTCTGTGTCTGTCTGTGGGCTCAGGACGTCTGTCTGTGGGCTCAGGACGTCTGTCTGTGGGCTCAGGACGTCTGTCTGTGGGCTCAGGACGTCTGTCTGTGGCTGGGTTCTGTCTGTCTCTGCTGTCAGCTGTGGTTTTGGATCATGTAGCTGCTGTTGAGCTGTCGTGTAAAATGGTTTCAGTGTTTCAGTTTTTGTCTGATGCTGCTGTGTCAGAGGTCAGAGTGCAGGTCTGACCCTGAAATCAGGAAGAGGTCCTGCAGGAGGGCCCTGCGCTGACCTCTGACCCCTGCATGCTTCCTGCCTCACACAGCGCTTACAGAGAGGATGAGACGAACAGGAAGGACTGGTGTCTGTGGTTAATCTGCGCCTCCCTGCTCCTCTAATAAACGCTGAGATCTCATCACACAAAGCCCTCATCCTACCTGAGAGGGGTGAAGGAGCAGAAAGACGAGGTCAGGCAGGAACTGTGATGAGAAGAAGTAATCATCTTCTTAATCTCTGCTGCTCTTCAGGCTCAGCTCAAGCTGCCAACGAGTGCAGAGATTCAGCAGTCGGAGGGCTCGAAGAGAGGAGGACAAAGTGTGTCTGATTGTGTTTCATGTTTGTTTAGTTTCAGACAGAAACTAGAGGATCATGGTGGTTCTGCGCTCGCTGGTTAGCTCGTCCTTCCTCTTTAACGCTGAGTGTCTGCATGTTTTGTGTCTTTGATGAAGAACAGTGAGTCGGTGAGTGTGTCTCCTGTGTGTCTGAGTTCATCAGGATGTGCTGCTCTGACGTTTGAAGAACTGGAGCTGCTGCTTCCTGGTTCAGAGCTGTTACACTCACAGTGAGCGTGAACAGCCCCGTGCTGCGGTGCTGCTGACGGAGGCGGCGGCACGTTCCGGCTCAGCGGGCTGCCTCCTCACCACAGACTCTGATTAGTGAAGAAGAGGAGCGAGCAGAAGGTGTAATTGAGAGTGTGAGGTGGTGATGACGACGCTGACAGCAGCCTCGTGTCTTCCTCTCAGAGGTAATTAAAGAGCACGCGGAAACATTAGAGGACGATTTCACATACGGCGGCAACTGGAGCCAATTATCTGCGTCAGACGTGGATGGAGGACCACAACAAAGACACACAAACACCAACTGTCCTCGTTCAGGTGGAGTCTGTGACGCATTAAGATGCTGCAGCAGGAAGTGAAGCACAGGAAGCTGAAACCTGTCATCAGGGCCGTACTCCCTCCTGATTGGTCAATCATTCTGTGGTCTGTTATTCCTGAAGCATGGACTGTTGCTATGGAAACAGTTGTATTAACTGTGGAGGATTGTTTGACGTTTAGTGAGAGTCATTAACATGTCAGTGTGCAGCCATTTAACCCCTGAGAGGCCACCCTCAGTCTGTCCACTTCCTGTTCAGGAACATGCAGGGGGTGGGGCCTGTTTAACATTCTGTGTTTAATGATCACAGTGGCGTCTTCGTCCTGCGGTGGGTCAGAGCGGCTGACGGCAGGCGGACCGCCGCCCTGCTGGCTGTTCTCGCCAGCTCGGCGCTTCGGTCTGAGTGTGAACCTGCAAACGTCACACCAACAGAGGAAGGTGTGTCAGAGGACCAGGCGCTGTCCTCCTCCACCTGATCATGTCGCCGCGGTGTGTTTTCCAGCAGTGTGTGTGTGTGTGTGTGTGTGCGTGTGTGTGCTGCCTCCTGACCCTCCTCTTATGAAGTCCTGGTGAACAGGTCGCTGCCTGTGTTTGCATCTTCACAGTAATCCTGCGGCTCCTCCTGCAGAGGTCCAGCAGGACGAGCCGCTGATGAAGAGGAGTGGTGAGTTCTGCCTGAGCTGATCCACACAGCGTACAGTCCAAGGCGTCTCATCAGGGGACATAATTGGCTGAGGCCCAAGCTGCGGGGGACAGAAGATGAAGTCACGCTCAGAGCAAAACAACATGTCGTCATGGTAATCTGCTGCGGCGTGCGTCCTCTGGCTGAGGAAGACCCAGCAGGACCACAGACCACAGCACCCCTCACTGGTGTGTCAGTCCTGAGGTCAGGGGGCGGCTGCGCGCATGTCGTTTCTGGTGCAGGTTTATTTGTGAGGATGAGGCGTCCGGGACATGTGACCATGTCTGACTCCTCTGAGCTGGACTGGCAGAGAGGTTACGTCTCCATGAAGACATCCTGAGTCTGACGTGTCTCCTCGGAGCCTCCCTTCAGTCAGGCCCCCTTCAAACACAGACTCAGTGTGTGTGGACCTGGTTTCCAGGCGGCCGTGCTGAATGGTGGTATTTACAGTCTGAGGACAGCCTGAGCAGCCCATCCCTGAATCAGTGTTTCCAGACATCACTGATGCTGACTTCACCCTGAACTAAACCACTAAACGCTGATGTCCATCATGATATCTGTGTTTCCACGGCAGCGCGCCTCCATCACTGCCCGTCCGGCTCCTCCCGGCTGCTCCGGCTCCTTGGCACTGACATTCCAGCGTATTAATCTTTAACTACTGCCAGATGGACGGGAACGGCAGCGAGGAAGAGGAAAAGAGGGCTGAAGCACGGCCTTGTGGGAACATTTGTTCAGGATGATCGGCTGCCCGTTTTGCCGCCATGGCGACGGGAGATGAGGCGGTGACATCAGCCAGGAGCCGCAGGAAGACGAGGTGGACGTGGAGAACGTGATGTCAGAGTGTGTTCAGACTCACAGAACCGTTTACACTGTGGACCAATCAGTGTGGAGGCGGCGGCTGTGGATACTATACAGCTACAGACCAGTCTGTGTGTGTCTGTGAGTGTGTGTGTGTGTGTGTGTGTGTCTGTGTGAGTGTTTGTGTGTGTGTCTGTGTGAGTGTGTGTGTGCGTCTGTGTGTGTGTGTGTGTGTATATGTTTGTGTCTGTGTGAGTGTGTGTGTGTGTGTGTGTGTGTCTGTGTGTTTGTGAGTGTTTGTGTGTCTGAGTGTCTGTGTGAGTGTGTGTGTGTGTGTGTTTGTGTGTGTGTCTGTGTGTGTGTGTGTGCGTCTGTGTGTGTGTGTCTGTGAGTGTGTGTGTGTGTGTGTGTGAGTGTTTGTGTGTGTGTCTGTGTGAGTGTGTGTGTGCGTCTGTGTGCGTGTGTGTGTGTATATGTGTGTGTGTATCTGTTTGTGTCTGTGTGAGTGTGTGTGTGTGTGTGTCTGTGTTTGTGTGTGTGTCTGTGTGTGTTTGTGAGTGTTTGTGTGTCTGAGTGTCTGTGTGAGTGTGTGTGTGTCTGTGTGTGTTTGTTTGTGTGTGTCTGTGTGTGTGTGTTTGTGTGTGTGTCTGAGTGTCTGTGTGAGTGTGTCTGTGTGTGTTTGTGTGAGTCTGTGAGTGTCTGTGTGTCTGTGTGTGTTTGTGACTGTGTGAGTGTGTGTGTCTGTGAGTGTCTGTGTGTGTTTGTGACTGTGTGAGTGTGTGTGTCTGTGAGTGTCTGTGTGTGTCTGTGTGTGTTTGTGTCTGTGTCTGTGTGTGTCTGTGTGTGTTTGTTTGTGTGTGTCCTCTAATTGTTTAATGCTCTCCTCCTCAGTGCGTCATCAGTAACATGTTTCATAATTGATGCTTTATCTTGATAATGGCTTTGTCGTCTCTTTGACAACGTACACACTCACAGACACACACAGAGTGGTGATTTACTGCAATTACACAGCCTGGTAATTAGTCCGGAGGCTGCAGTCTTTGTCCCCGCTGTGGTTTCAGCCTCCACAGCGTCTCCGTGTCCTCCTCTGTCAGAGGACGCTTCTTTGACCTGGCAGTGACGGACAGGTGACGGGCCGCTGTCAGCGCAGGCCTCAGCTTCACGCGGCCCGCGGCGTGCTGACCATCAGCAGGTAAATCAGCTGTCTGCGGTGACGCTCCAGCCCTGACGTTACAGCAGCTACGCTGAAGAGGAGGAGAGCACCGGTTACCGTGGAGACTGAGCCTGTAAACAAGGAATGAGGAGGAAGTCTGTGCAGGAGGAACCTCGAAAGCAGAACGTCTCAGATGCTGAAAACCAGTCTGCACACATCAGTCCAGCTCCACAGAAACCAGTCCAGACCTGTCTGCACACATCAGTCCAGCTCCACAGAAACCAGTCCAGACCAGTCCAGACCTGGGCCTGGTTGTTTCTTCTGTATGTTTGCAAATTAACTCTGAACATCAGCGTTTCAGGTATGAATCATGTCACCAAACATCTGGAGCTTCTCACTGTGAATGAGGTCTGACTGTAAACACACACACACACACGCACACACACACACACACACACACACACGCACACACACACACACACACGGTGCTGGGAACTGACTGAAACTGACTGGATCTGACTAAAAATGGCCTTTTAGCAGAGAGCAGCGTGCCAGCTCCGAGGCAGTGATGGATAGTTCCTGCTGCACCACGACCAGCACATTACAGCCTGCTTTCAGCAGATAGAGCTGCTGGCAGCAGGCTGCAGTGTGTGTGTGTGTGTGTGTGTGTGTGATAGGAAGGCAGAGGGAGGGTCAACACTACAGGCGAATAAACACTGAAACCTGGAACACAGTAAGTGTGTTAAGAGACATTAATTAGGGTATATGCTGGATCTGTCCCAGCACACACACACCGCTGCCTGCCTGTGTGACGTAGTTCCACGGTGCCACGGTGCATTCACTGAGGACTTGTTGTTCCTGTACATGTGGCTCTGCCGTTCAGCAGATTTTGACGTACAACTAAACTCCGAGTTACATAAGAGTCGTAACACAACAGAGAAACACAAAGAGCCTCTGAGGAGTGTGTGTCAGCCGTTCTCTGTGTGAGCAGAGGATCAGAGAGCCTGGTCACTTCTGCTGCTGCTTTGTCTGTGTCTTCTGTGAACTTCCTGTTTTATTTTGAAGGTCAGGTTGGAAGGTGTGTGTGTCTGCCTTCCTCTTCTTTTCCCGCCATTGTGACCGCATTGTGGCTTTTTTGTAGAGTTTTGTTAGAGTTGGGTTTTTCTCAGTGTTGGTCTTTGGTCGGTCTGTGTTTGACTCCAGCTCCTTCACTTTAACCAAAGCTGAGTCCAGAACCAGCCGAGTCTCAAAGAAAGGAGGCGGCGGCGGCGGCCATGTGACCGCGTATCACTGAGGCGATGAGGCCTGCCGTACAGAGCAGCTCCACCTAATGAGGGCAGAGAACATGAGGTCCTGTGGAGGATGAGCTGTCGTCAGTCTGAGTCGGCGCCTCCTGTTCAGCTTCACTGTTTTCTGTCTGTTTGTGACTGTAATCAGGCGCCGCTGGCCCTCTTGTCCTAATTGCTGGGGTCGTTGCTGAAGTGATGGGAGGCGGCGGCCCTCAATCAGCTGGAGGACTGTTCAATCACAGGAAGCCCCTGGTGGTCCCGGCTCTTCCTCTGATTCCTCCTCTCAGACTTTCTGGCTTCACTCTGTCTGACCTGAAAACAACCTGAGAACACACACTGGCGTCTACTGGAAGTCTGACGCTTTCAGAATAAAAGCCTCCTCACGCCAGCGTCAACACGCCTGCGGCTCTTCTTCAGCTGCTGATTCTGTTCACAGGCCAAGTTTCTATATTAGCATGACTGCATTAGCATTAGCACACATGGTAGCAGTTAGCTCTGCAGCTGGGTCTGATGGGAGGAATGTGCTTGGCATTCTGACCTGACGGTGGCGCTACAGGAGACATCAGAGACGCAGAGGACAGGTGTGAAGCTGCTTCCTGTTTGTGTCACATGAGAACGCGTCAGCTGTTCGAGTTAAACGGAGCTGCTGCTGAGTTTGATTAAGCAGACAAAAGGCAGAGACGCGAGGTAAAATTAGCCTGTGTTTGTCAGGAAATACCTACCGATCTGATAGGCCGGCTGCAGTTTCCATGACCTCTGTTAATAAATGCCCTGCAGGGAGGCTGGGGGCTCTGTGGGAACGGCTCTGTTTGGTTTGCAGAGAGGAAGCTCTCACTGTACACTCATGTCTTAATTATCAGCTCAGAGAACATTCATTAGCTCTAATCTCATCCTCGGCAGATTCATTCAGAATGCTGTTTAAACGGGCCGCAGACCTGACAAATACTCACACACGTACAGATCTTTCACAGTAAAAGCCTTTATAATCAGTCTGTTACTGTAAAAACATGGTGGGTTAGAATGTATTTATTATTGTTTCAGATGTTTTACGGTGACGATCCGTTCATGTTCTGTTAATGATGAACGGATCATGAACCCCTCGTCTGAGGCCTCCTTCGGTTGCAGGTGATCACTCTGATGTTTCTCTTTAACTTTAAATGTTTGTGTGTCTCAGACTCGCCGTGCTTCCTGTTCTTCCTGCGGCTCTGATGGCCGCCGCCTGCGTCCGAGCCTCACGGCGGTCCGCCTGTGCGGCTCTGATTGTGGAACCTGCTGTTAAATCTGTCGGGCCTGAGGACCGGATGCTGCGGAGGACGCTTGTGACCTGCAGGCTTTCTGCTGCATCACGCCGCCCTCGGGGCAGAGCCATTAACAGCAGGTTGTCTGGCCTGCGGACGCATCGACCCGGCTCCTGTTGCACTGACGAGGCCAGGACCAGGAGCTAAGGAGCGGCTCGCTCCGACACAGATCACATACGGTGACGGGCTGATGGCAGAATAACTGACTCAACAGGAAGTCATGGCGGAGCTTCCTGCTGACAGCTGACGGTGTCTGATGAACTCTGCTCCATGTCAGCTTTCCAGGAACCGAGCGCCTCTGTGTGTCTGAGTTTGTCCTCTGAGGAGATTTCTGCAGGAAGTTTCCAAACGTTCAGGCTGAACGGAGGAAAACCTGCAGAACATTCCTGCAGCCGTCACATCAACACCCTGCCTCCTCCTCCTCCTCCTCTCTGGACTTTGGGTCCAATAAATTTGTCTGAAATGGCCTGACGGGGTCACTTATGTTAGCTATGTTAGCTCATCGGTGGTTGAGACAGGGATAACATTAGCATTAGCTAAGCTTAGCCAGCAAGGTAGCATCATAACATAACTTATTAAGTTATGTGATCCCAGTCGTTTCATCACAGCCTCTGCACACACTGCTGTGTGCTTCAGAATGTTTCCACGGCTGCAGGAATTAGACCCAGCCCCAATAAAAATGACAAAATGAACAAACACAGAGCGCAGAGGGTCAAAGTGCTGCTAATAAACCCTGGAGCAGCCGCAGAGGACAGAGGACACGCTGCTGAACCTGAAGCTCTGTAAACTGAAACATCCTCAGACCGGTCGACATGACACCTCAATGACCAGGAGACCAGGAAACCTCAACGACCAGGAAACCAGGAAACCTCAACGACCAGGAAACCAGGAAACCTCAATGACCAGGAGACCAGGAAACCTCAACGACCAGGAAACCAGGAAACCTCAATGACCAGGAAACCAGGAAACCTCAACGACCAGGAGACCTCAATGACCAGGAGACCTCATGACAAATACAACAACAACACCAAAACTATCTGACATTTAAAACACGTCCATGAAGGTCTGGAACCCGTCCCCTTCTCAGCCATTCAGGACAAACCACATCACGATAACCATAGTTGGACACGTGAAGCGAGGCGGCGGCGGACTCACCTCGGCCGTCGCCCTGGATGTCGTTGAGGATCTGGGAGTAGTTGATTGGCGGTTTGTCTTCCTCGAACACTCGGTCCACCAGAGTGATGTTGATGCTCTTCAGCTCCAAGTACAAACCCTCCACGGCGAAGTAGCATGGCCGGTCGTCCACCTTGTTGTCACTGAACATCAGCATCACTTGATCCCGCCAGCCAAAGTGCTCGCAGATCTGCAGGGCGAACCTCCCCAGCTTCTTGTGGGTGGGGCCAGTGTTGGTGATGTAGGGGTAGACGCCGCCATAGAACGCCACAGCCGGGGCGCCCGCCGTGACCATGGGTATTTTCCAGTGGGTGGTGAAGAGGCCGACAGGAGAGGCGGTGTAGGAGCAGCCAGGCCCGAAGAAAGCCCACGGGTTGTGGGCCAGTTTCAGGTCCACCGCCATGAGCGGCGCCATGGACTCGGAGCAGATCCCGTCTTTGTCCTGGCTGCTTTTGAAGGCGTAGGTGAGGTGGTGGTTGGGGAGCAGGGTGGGGTCAGCATTGACCTTTCTGATGGCGCGCTCCAAGGCGGGGCCGACGCGGGGCCACGCCCACGGGTAGTCCGTGTTGTTCTGCGGTAAAATGACAGCCAGCGTGATGTTCTGGAGCGCCCGGTGCTTCCCTGGAGAGTGACGAGCCGCTCGTCCCGTCTGCAGGTCCCACAGAACCAGCAGAGCCAGCAGGACAGCGCCCCCCCTCCACCGGGCCATCCTCTGCCCCGCTAGAGGTCTGCTCGACCACGGCTGAATGACTAACCCTGCAGACACACACACAGGGGACAGGGTCAGAAAACATGTAACACACAGTGACTGACGCACAGCTCCTCCTCTGCCTGGACCCTCATCACACGGTCAGGACGGTGAGGCCCGCGGCGGCTCGTCACGGCCCGCTTCACTGTGATCACCCGGCCGGAGTCGTGGGAGAAAAACTCCCCATGGCTGCAAAATGAGAGGGCGGCGGCGCCCACCTCACAGGGGAGGAGGGAAAACATGACGAGCTGAGAACAGCAGGAACGGACCTGCTCAGCTGATCAACACCAGCAGCTCAGCTTCACCTGCCAATCATTCACTCAGTGACAGTTATGTGACCACGGCACACTGTTATAACATCCACTCAAATGTCAGACGCCGCCGTCCTGCTGCCAGCAGCGGGCGCTGTGGAAGGATGTCAGGTCCAGTATTGATCATGTAAACAGACTGATGGAGGATGCTGTGGTGACGTCACTGATAGTTACAGAACCAGACTTCTATTGATCAGAGAAGATGTAAAACATCTCAAATGGAACTTTATCGTTTGAAGCCCGTCACCAGACTGCTCTTCTTCAGTGGTGCTGGAGGCTTGGAGGACTAACAGCTTCTTTGGGGGGGGGGTTTACTGAACAGAAGCAGGAGCTGAGACCCGACAAGTGACGGACCATGACGTCATCAGGACGGGTCCGTCACTTTTTGGGGTTCCCTGGAAACATTTGCTGATGGTTGGTGCTTCTTGCAGCAGGTTTCTGTTCAGGACATGTTAAACAGAAAATCATCAAGTCTGTGATGATGTTATATCACACTAACACACCAGGCGCGCGCGTGTGTGTGTCTGTGTGTGTGTGTGTGGCTGTGTGTGTGTGGCTGCCAGTCAGAGCTGCAGCTGATGAAGACGTGTGACTCAGTGTACCTTTCACACCGGAGATTAGAGCCGGGTGTTAGTGGGTCTTTCACTATAAACAGCCGTCTGCGTCTTAAACCGAACTCTGGGTCCGGGCTCTGAGCACCAGCCAGCCTCCACAGCCCGTAATGGACCCAGCCTGAGCTGCAGCTCCCTGCGGACAGACCGGAGCCTGTCTGATGGAAATCAATAGATGACAGCATGCTCCGTACCTCAGCGGCCGCCTCCGCGCCTCCTCATGCTGGCTGTAGCTCTCTGGATGGTTCTAATCAGCAGCCGCTCCGGCAGCTCCACAGCCCGGCGCAGCGCGCACGGGTCGTCCGGTCCTGATCCAGGAGCAGCGCTCCTCCTCCTCCTGACCTGACCCGGGCACTGGTCCTGCGCGTTCACGGCTCCGGTTTGTCTCTGGAAACTTTCACACGTTTAACATGTTCACCTGTGCGCGCGCGGACACCTCACGTCCACCAACTGGATCAGAACTCCACAGAGCGCGCGAACCCCCCACATCATCCACGGAGGAGGCTGATCAATCATCAATCAATAATCAATAATCCCTCTGACAGGTGAAGCCGCTGCCTACAGCTGATCCTCCTGCTCCGCGTCTCTCCCTGCGCTGAAGTCCATGTGTGATAGACTGAGAGTGCGCAGCCGCAGAGACCCGAGCGGCTGGGCGGAGAGAGAGAGAGAGAGAGAGAGAGGGAGGGAGGGAGGCAGACTGACCTCTGAGGGGACCTGGCCAGATATTTGGTTGAGTCTGTATCCGTGCTGCCTACAGGGGGCGCTGTCCACAGGCAGTGTGATGCCTGCTGCAGACTGCAGTTCCTCTGGTGACCACCTGAGGCTGGTGGACTAGGAGCACATACAGGGATTAGTTCCATCATCGCCCAAGATTCATATGGGTTCATATTAAATCCACCCTCAAGTGGCTACAGGAGGAACTGCAGTTTGTGGCTCCAGCAACAACACACACACACTTCATGTAAACACACACACACTTTATGTAAACACACACACACTTTATGTAAACGCACACACACTTCATGTAAACACACACACTTTGTGTCGCTCTGATGCAACGGTTTGATTTTAATAGACAGGACCCTGTGGAGCCTCAGAGAAGATCTGATCAATGACCAGGTGAAATTATTTCAGAGAATGTTCTCATTGATCTGCAGCTCGCTGTCACGCTGTCCTCAGTCTGTCGGCGCCCCTCGGCTTTCTGGCTCCCATCATGGCGGCTCCGTTTACGAGCACTTTACAGATCAATAAAAGCAAACGCACCGTTAGAAGGAGGACGGCAGCTCACAGACACACACCAGCTGAGTGTGTGGAAGAGGACCCAGCCCAGTGCATCCTGGGAGCTGGAGTTAGGAGCAGGACAGTCAGAGCGAGGGTGTGTGAGTCCTCCTCTGTGTGTGTGTGTGATGTTAATGACTGACAGCAGCTCATCCACAGACAGACCTTCATGTGTTAAAGGTCGTCTGTTTTTACAGTGTTGTGACATCACAGTTGTGTCTATAACATCTCACACAGAGGGATGAAACTTTGGGGAGTGGCCTGCAGGCTCTCGGGTCAGCTGAGCTGTGATGATGCTACAGGAAATCATCAATAATGGATCTGCCTCCAGACGGATGGAGGCGTGCGTGTATCTGAGGAAGCCGCCATTTTACTCCTCACTGTGCAGACCTGCAGGCAGGTGGCCCCGCCTCCATTCAGACTGAGACACTGAAGACACTGGTAGACGTTTATGACCGTACAGCTCCCAGCCACCAGGGGGCGATGCTGGTGTTTAGTGAGTCAGTGAGTGTGCTGCAGGCTAACTGCTGTGGTCTTTATGCTAAGCTAACATGGAGAACACAGCCCTGGTGTCGGTGTGCTATCCATCCTTAGCCGCCGTGTCCCTCCTGGTTTTGGTCCCTTCAGGTGCTTCTGGTCCATTATTGAACAGAACAGGATGTAGATATTCAGACAGCTGTGTTAGCGCGCCGTGTGCGGGAACAGAGGCCCCGCTGTGACCGCTTTTAACCATGAGCAGGCTCAGCACGCCGCTGCTGGACTCACTTACCCACAAGTCCTCAGCTCATGTGTGAACATGTGCAGGTCTGTGTGTGTGTCTGTGACTGTGTGTGTCTGTTTCTGTGTGTATGTGTTTGACAGAAATGTTCAGCACCACCCAGCTAACAGGCCTCTGAACTGACCAATCAGCAGCCACCAGCAGCATGCTAATGCTCGAAGGGTTAAATGAGCTCCACAGCTGTGTGATCTCTCCATCGGCTCTGTATTATCTGACACATTAAAGCTGTGATTAGGTCGTTAGATGAGGATGTGACTTCATTACATATAATTCCTATAATCAGCAGAGGCTCCACTAACACACACACACACACACAGGCAGACACACAAAAACAAACACACTGATTGTCACATCGTAAACATTGTGATCACTCCTCACACCTGCAGAGGAAGACGCTTTAACCTGTGACCCTCTGTGATCAGACACACACAGACACACATACAAGCACACACACAGACACACACACAAAAACAAACACACTAAATGTCACATCGTAAACATTGTGATCACTCCTCACACCTGCAGACCTGTGACCCTCTGTGATCAGACACACACACAGACGCACACATACACACAGACGCACACATACACACAGATACACACACACACAAACAAACAGACACAGACACACACACTCCGCTCAGCAGATCGGACATGATTTCATTTCATTTGATGAAACCATCTGAAGCAGAAAGCACTGAGTGAGGCTGGAGCGCCCCCCGGTGGTCTCCTGTTGTAGCTGCATGATCTCTGCAGGAGCTGATAGAACTGTGTGTTCCTAATAGAACAGATCTGAGAGTGCAGCTTTACTTGTAGTTCCTAGGATTCATCACAGTAGATGGAGGACGAGCCCTCAGCTGTCGGTCAGCTCAGCTGTCGGTCAGCTCAGCGCTCTCTTCGTGTCTGTTTTGCTGTGAGCTGCTGAAATCCTGCAGACATATGAACAATATCAACAAATCCAGAGTCCGGGCTGCTGATGGACACATGATGTTTCTGCAGGCGCTCAGAGGAGACCTGAAGCTTTATTTATACAAATGCAGTCATCACCCCGGCACCGAGCGCCCCCTCCAAACACAGACACTATGAAGCCACGCTGAGCCGATTACAGCACAGCGGCGCCCCCTGCAGCATCACACAGCAGCTGCGGCCACAAACACACCAAAACAGTCACAGCAAAAGCAACTCATCCAACAACAAACACCTTATTTACAGACAGATGCAACAGAGCTCAGAGATCATCGATGACTGATCATCATATCGATCGACCAGCTGATTAACCCGCCGTATGATCTGAGGGATCTGAACGTTTCCGCTGCTTCGGATCTCTGTGTGTTTCGGTCAGGATAACTAAGCTACACGGACAGCTAGCTTAGCTTAGCATAAAGCCTGACATCTAGGTAAAGCCCACAAACTGTTAATTACTGAGTCTAGAGATGTATTTGGACAGGCTGGCTACACAGTCTGCATGCTAAGCTAACCTTAGCCGTACTGCTACATCACGCTAATGTTAGCATCAGTGTGTTTAAGTAGGTTTGAGAAAAACAACCCCAAAAAACCAAGTCCAGATGTCTGTCTACATCTCATCAGCGTGCGCCGGTTTGGCCGGATCGTGGCCTCCTTTACGGCCCACGGGCTCAGTCTGCCCGTCAACAACAGCCGAGCTGTTCCCTGATTGGCTCCTTTCTAGACCCGACCCATCAAGGGCTGGCGGCTGGTCGGAGTCTTCTGTCGGGTTCTGGAGGACGGCGGCGCCCTCTGGAGGAACTGACTGGCTGGTTTGAGATGTCAGGGGGTCAGACAGGAGGGGCGGACTGTTGACGCCGTCTGCTGCCGGCTCAGAGGACGAAGGATCCGTCAGGATGTTTCTGGAAATAACTGAGAAGATTCAAAAGGTTAACTTTCACTTAACCCTTTCAGGCTTCTGCGGAAACACACGAATGTGAAGCTACCGTGGTACTTGGTGATGATAAACATATAATCACATTCTGATATTAAATATTGATCGATGATGTGGGAGGAACAGGAAGTCACCTCCTGTGGGTCTGTAGTCGTCGTCAGCAGCCAGGTCGTGTCTGAACGGACTGAAACTCGGCAGGATGATCAGACCCAGGGAGACCAGGATGATCTGAGGACACACAGCAGCCAGGTATTGATCAGTCAGAGTGTGTGTGTGCAGGAAGACAGAGATCAGGGCATCAGAGAGTCAAACAGCACGGGGTCTTACCAGTAAACAGGTGCTGGTCTGCGCCCCTTTACTGACCGTCTGTTTGATCAGAGACTGAAGCTGCCGCAGCTGAGCCAGCAGGGACCTGAGCGGTGCGATCAATGATCAATAATCAATAACAAAAGACTGAGGAGAGGAACCTCAGCATCCCACAGGAGTCATGGACACACCAAGAGTTTCATTCAAAGAAAGTAAACTCTGACCCAGCAGCTCCTCATCAATCATCAATCATCAATCATCAATCAATGAGAAGACGTGCTCATACATGTTGTGTTTCTCCAGCCGCTCCACCGTCCTCTGCAGCTCTTTGTTCTGTGCTGAGCACGCGGCAGCCCTGTTCACACACAGACACACACAGACAGACACACACAGACACACACACACACAGACACACACACAGACAGACACACACACACACACACACACAGACACACACACACAGACACACACACAGACAGACACACACACAGACACACACACAGACACACACAGACACACACACAGACAGACACACACACACACACACAGAGACACACACACACACACACACACAGAGACACACACACAGAGACACACACACAGACAGACACACACACACAGACACACACACACACACACACACAGACACACAGAGAGACACACACACACACAGCGACAGACAGACACACACAGAGACACACACACACACAGAGACACACACAGACACACACACACAGACACACACACAGCGAGTTACAGCTCTGCCTGTCAGGACCCTTTCAAAATAAAAGCATCAGGTGTGGTCTACCTGCCCTCCAGCCCGTCGATGTACTCCTTCCTCCTCCGCCGACTGTCCTGAGCCGACTGCTTGTTGCGGATTTTCCTCCGGACTTTCTTCAGGATTCGCTCCTCAGCCTGTGGGAGAAAGTTCAACATCAGCGTCTTCATCTACAGGACGAACAGCGAGGGTCCGACCCGCTGCAAACCATCCTGACTTCATCCTCCTGAGGAGCCGGATGTGTCTACAGCGGCCGGGGGTCCGGCGGCGGTCTGACCTTGGTGAGAGGAAGGTTGCTGGGCAGAGACACGCCCTCCTGACCGAGCAGCTTCTGCTCCTCCTCCGTCAGCTGAAGCTCCGGGTACAGCTGCAACAGTAGAAGAAGAGTGAGTCCTCCAGGCGGAACCTCGACTCAGAACTGAGCCGCACACAGAGACACAAAGTCTGTCTCACCAGGTCTCCATCGGGACTGGGTGGGTCGGCGGCGGTTAGGCAGGCGGCGGGGGGAGCGGCCGGGACCACAGGCAGCTCGTTAACGATGCACGAGTCTGAGAGCAGCAGCTGAGAGTTCCAGTCGTCTGCAGAGACACAGGAGGACAACATGTCCCATCAACATGTCTCATCATGTCCCATCAACATGTCTTATGATGTCTCATCATCATGTCCCATCAGAGAGCAGACTGATGATTTAACTACATGATGCATGCAGCGGCCATCAGAAAGCTCAGACCCTCCACAGACTGATCTGTCCTCACCGAGCTCTATGGAGATGACGTTCTCATGTCCACGTTCCATCTTAGCCCCGCCCAGCCCGCTGATGTCATAAACCACCTGATACACAGTCACTGGCTGAGTGCTCGCTGCTGTCGCCATGGTGACAGGTGTGTCAACAGCAGGTTCCTCAGACATGCTGCTGTCACTCTCTGACGACGGGTCGGCGGGGGGGGCGCTGGGGAAGACCTCGTTTGGATCCACGCCGTGCAGGACGTCCTCTGATTCGCTGTCGTCTGCGAGCGTCTGAGGACAAAGTCATAGATGTGAAGTTCATTGGTCAGCTGTGATGTGTTCATGGAAACCTGCAGGCGACCTCTGACCCCTGTCAGAAACTCACAGAGTTGGGGTCCACCGCCCAGTCCTGCAGGGGTTTCTCAGCCCCGCTGAAGACGAGCTCAGAGGAAGAGAACGGAGCGTCCAGAGGCCAGCTGCCGGCCCCCACACCACCCAGGAACAGCTCCCCGCTCTCTGCATCCATCACCTGCACACACACACACACACACACACACACACACACACACACACACACACACACACACACACACACACACACCGATCCGATCAGTCAGATAAACAGAAGGTGCAGCTCAGTGGACGGGAAGGTCTGAATCCAGCTGCTCAGGACACGGTGTGTCCCTTTAAGGCTGGAGAATAAAGAGTGTGTGTGACGCAGACCTGAGGAGGACATCCTGGTAGACACACACACACACACACACACACACACACACACACACAGCCTCTGGCAGTACCAGTCTGACTGAAGGAAACGTGATAAGCTGTTAAACGTGTTTGTGATCCTGCAGCAGCGACACACACCTCAAAACACACACACACACACAAACACACACCTGAAAACACACAGGAGAAGAACACAGCTGCACAGAGCTGAGACACACACACACTGCCTGATGAGTGATAATAACACATGAGTTCTGACAGCAGCAGAGCTGTTAGATGATTTAATCTGTGTGTAACTCCTCACTGGAAGTCCACAGACTCCCCAGAACATTATGTGTGTGTGTGTGTGTGTGTGAGAGAGAGAGAGAGAGAGAGAGAGAGAGGCCTGATCCTGGTTCAGACGGATCAATACTCACAGCTGACGCACGGATCCGGGCTGTTGTTGCTGTGACTTCCGGTTCAGATCTCCCGGTTCGTCATCAGAGCGGCAGCTCTCTCTCTCTCTCTCTCTCTCTCTCTCTCTCTCTCACACACACACACACACACGCTGCTTTCTGTCGGTCCAGAGAAGTCCAGCTGGCAGCCTGAGCCTCCTCTTCCTCCTCTTCTTCTCCTCCTCCTGCTGTTCAGTCTCTTCTTCTCCTGCAGCTCAGCATGCTACTCTGCCGGCGTTTGGCGCCACCTGGTGACCGGCGGTGTTCACTGCACCTGAAACAGTGTGTGGATGATGAGGGCCTCTGTTAAACAACAAAGTAAAAAAACACTTTTTTAATTTTCACTCCATCCTCTAAAGACAAACTCAGACTGTCAGGGACGGTTCAGGGACGTGAGGTCTGGATTTTAACTCCGTGTTGTCAGACTGTGGCTCTGACCAGCAGAGGTCGCTGTTTGGCTTGGTCGGTTGATGTTTAATCCTGCAGGATTCTGATTGGATGCAGATGTGTGTGTGTGTGTGTGGTCAATAAAACGCCAGCAGAGTGTAGTTTCAGGACGCGTTCACAGTCAGCAGCGTGTCCTTCGGTTGGTTCAGTTTGTGGTTCAGCTGCTCTGAACACGATTTGTTCTTTGTTTTCTGTGTTGAAAGTTTTATTTTGAAAATCCACAGCTGTTTGACACAGTTATTGATCGCCTGTATCAGGAATGAAGCATGTCTGACCGTGAGCTCTGGTCTGCTGAGCTGTGGCTCTTGAACGCAGCGCGCTCTGTGCCTTCTGTTTTCCCTCCTCAGCTCTGTGGACTCTGAAACCTCCACCGACAGCAGAGGAGGACGGAGCGGACCCAGAACCCGAGCCCGGATGTCTGCGGAGGCCTGTGACCTGGAGTGCAGCCTGGCTGAGGAGCAGGACTTACAGCAGGTCGCAGCATCGGTCCTGACAGGAGCCGTGTTCGACGGCGGCTGTGCTGACAGCTGTTGGTGTGTTTGTGCTGCAGGTCCTGAACATCTGCGGCCCCGGCGACTACAACGGGCTGGACTACATGGCGGCCTTCTATCACCGCTGGCTGCAGGAGCCCGGCCGCCTTGTCTTCATCGCGAAGGTGAAGAACAGAGTGGTGAGAGCTGAGTGTTTCATGATTATTACACACTGAGTGTGCAGTTCTTGGAGTGTCCACTAGAGGACCTCCACTGCTGTAATAATTCCTTACATTGTCCCCTGGTGGTCATTTGTGGTATAGCAGCCACTTGAGCACCAGGCTGATTTTCATGTCCATCAGGACAGGACCGCAGGCTGTCTGTCCTCTGTGTGTCTCCACCTGTAGGTGGCGCTGGAGTCAGTGCTGCGGGTGGATGGTGGTCAGACAGTCCTTGTCCAGGGTCTTCGGGTCGTGTCTGATCTGAGAGGACACGGCATTGCTGGCGCCCTCCAGAGGCATGTGACCGCCTACGTCCGCCGCCACTTCCCAGAAGTCTCTGCTGTCAGGCTGAGCCGAGGAGACCCGCCGCCACCGCAGATGCTGTCGAAGTACAGGCTGATAGCCAAGGAGGTGTGACACACTGACATCACTGCACCTGTTACATGTCTTAACCAGCAGGGGGCGTGGCCTACCCAAAGCACCTGCTCTCATGTTTTGTGGGTCTCTGATCGGCCCGCTTGTGTCGCCCTCTGCAGGCCATCTTCTCTCTGTGCTGTGAGGCGGCTGACTTAGGCCTCTTTGTGGCTGAGCTCCAGTCCAGACTCCCCTGCCAGGCGGACTCCTCCTCCTCCTCCGGTCCAGTTCGGCTGAACCAGCAGCAGGCTGCGTCTCTGATCCTGTCCCCCCACGTCGTTTCCAACCTGCTGCCGGGCAAAACCATCATCTGTGACTGGGAGCCTCTGAGACCGGTGGAGGCCAACCTGGAGGTGCTGTGGCGCAGGGGGCTGACGTGGATTGCAGACCGAGAGTACGACCCCGCCGCCATCAGTCTGTTAACCCCACCGTATTCTGTCCCCTTACGCCATGATGCCCTCCGCATCAACATCAACATCTTCGGCCACAGCCTGCCGTCGGTGTGCAGCGTTCTGCTGGCTCAGCTCGAAGCTCTGCTGCCGAGCGTCCACGGTTACCTGGTCATATACGCGTACGTGGACCCCGCGGTGTGGCCGGGGCTTCGTCAGTTCTGCCAGACCGAGGCGAATGTGACACCATTTAAGGACTACTGGGAGAACTTCATCCTGGAGGCTGACCTCTGAGCCACCATCTGCAGAACGAAGAGTCCTCAGCAGGCTGCGCCTTTATGAGGGGATTCACATACGTCCCAGTGGCCTGTGGGGGTCTCAGTGGTCTGTGGGGGTCTCAGTGGCCTGTGGGGGTCTCAGTGGTCTGTGGGGGTCTCAGTGGAGGTCTCAGTGGTCTGTGGGGGTCTCAGTGGAGGTCTCAGTGGTCTGTGGGGGTCTCAATGGTCTGTGGGGGTCTCAGTGGTCTCAGTGGTCTGTGGGGGTCTCAGTGGTCTGTGGGGGTCTCAGTGGCCTGTGGGGGTCTCAGTGGTCTCAGTGGTCTGTGGGGGTCTCAGTGGTCTGTGGGGGTCTCAGTGGTCTCAGTGGTCTGTGGGGGTCTCAGTGGCCTGTGGGGGTCTCAGTGGGGGTCTCAGTGGTCTGTGGGGGTCTCAGTGGGGGTCTCAGTGGTCTGTGGGGGTCTCAGTGGTCTCAGTGGTCTGTGGGGGTCTCAGTGGTCTCAGTGGTCTGTGGGGGTCTCAGTGGCCTGTGGGGGTCTCAGTGGCCTGTGGGGGTCTCAGTGGGGGTCTCAGTGGTCTGTGGGGGTCTCAGTGGGGGTCTCAGTGGTCTGTGGGGGTCTCAGTGGTCTCAGTGGTCTGTGGGGGTCTCAGAGTGTCCTGTATGTCATGAAACATTTAAAACATGTAAACAAATGAGAAAAAGATCTTTCAATGTAAAACATGATTGATTAACCTCAAGCTCCAATAAAGTCTGACTTATTGTCTGCATGTGACTGTCTGTGTGTGTCTGTGTGTGTGTGTCTGTGTGTGTGTGTGTGTCAGTGTGTGTGTGTGTCAGTGTGTGTGTGTGTGTGTCAGTGTGTGTGTCTGCATGTGACTGTCTGTGTGTGTCTGTGTGTGTCAGTGTGTGTGTGTGTGTCAGTGTGTGTGTCTGTGTGTGTCAGTGTGTGTGTGTGTGTGTCAGTGTGTGTGTGTGTGTGTCAGTGTGTGTGTGTCAGTGTGTGTCAGTGTGTGTGTGTCAGTGTGTGTCAGTGTGTGTGTGTCAGTGTGTGTCAGTGTGTGTGTGTCAGTGTGTGTCAGTGTGTGTCAGTGTGTGTCAGTGTGTGTGTGTGTGTGTGTGTGTCAGTGTGTGTCAGTGTGTGTCAGTGTGTGTGTGTGTGTGTCAGTGTGTGTCAATGTGTGTGTGTGCACATTCTTGTGTTTTA
>NC_041036.1:475935-480935 GCF_900634625.1 Parambassis ranga
TTTGACACATTTAAAGGTTTTTGTTTTAACCTCCTTTTATATTGAACAAAATATCACAGCAATCAGCCGCGTGGAATATTCATCACAATAATTAAACCTGACGCTGAAACAGCAGCCTGAGATATGTCCAGCTGCAGATCCTCTGGTAGCCACTGGGTGGTGCTGCTGTCACAGCTTAGTTTACATCATCTCTGATCGCCTGTAATTTACTGCAAATTCACCCTGAGCACAAACAGTCTGCAATCTGTTCCCATGGAGACCTGCAGGGGGCGGCGATGACTGAAGAGTCTTCACATACACTGGGACTGAAAACCCTGATCCAAAGGGGGCGCTCTGCAGACAGTCCAGGATGAACGTTAACAGGCTTAGAGAATAGTCCATATATTTCCATTTTTTAGATCTGTGTGTGCTACAGTCCTGTTCTTAAGTCCACTTGATTGATCCCAGCCTGGGCCAAGAGGTGGCGCTGAGCTGGGGGGGGCAGTTCAACAACCAATCAGAGTGACCAGGTGAGCACAGTGCATAAATATCTGTATTTCTTCTGTAAGCATGGAGGTCTGTGGGGACTGACTCTCTTTTGGAGCCAGCCTCCAGTGGACACTGGGGGGACTGCACACCGGCCGGCCTCTGTGGTCGGTGGAATACACCAGCAGCAGCTGCCGGGGTGTCTCCTGCTGGAGGACCAGGCTGAGCTCTGGCTTTGTGACCGTGTGGTCCCTGCGATGTCCCTCTGACCCGGACAGAGTCTCAGCCTCTGATTTGTCCACTTGTTGAGCAGGATCCAGCTGTGACCACATGTTGAAGTGTTTTGTTTTATTGATGACAGCGAAGTGTTTGAATCACTGTGTCGAGAAGCATCAAGTGAAGCTTCTCCTGTCAGTTCCTTCCTCTTCTCTGGATTCTCCTTCACATTTTTAATGGATCGATCTTTTTAATCAGAACTGGAACATTAATATATTTGTACTGCGGCGTGTTATCGATCATCCTGTCATGTAAATAAAGATATTTTGATCAAATATAAACAGCAGCAGTTTTCTCTCCGGCTCTTCATCAGGATCTCTCAGCTTCCTGTCGCCCCCTGCAGGCGCTGAACTCCGCCAGCAGGGGGCGCCCGCTCCTTTCTCCTAACCATCATAGCTGGTGGATGTTGGACAGGATGACTCACTCCGTTGATGGCTGAGATACGGAGCAGTGGGCGTTCACACTCTTCCCTCCTTGTTCTCATTTGACCTCAGACAGGAGACAAGCTGTTACCATGGAGACCAGCCCACACACACACACACACACACACACACACAATGATCATGCTTTGCACTGATCACACCACATATATTTTAAAAACTGATCAGATATTTCATCGGTTCAATATTTCATGACAGGAATCCTGTTTGTTTGAGCTCCAGGTTTTTTTACCTTCATTTTATTTTTTTTATTTATTGATTTTCAGATCAGATATTCTCGGTTTCAGGTCATTCTATAAATGGTGAAGAACTGACACTCTGCAGCTATTCACAAGAATATTAATGTCACTGTCGGTTGATTTGTTAGACTGTACTCGGATGTTTTGTGCAGCTGCCTGCTCTGAGTCTTCTGTTCAATATCTACACACAGTTTTTACTTCGCCCTCTTCTCGTCCCCTGAACTCGGCGCGGAGTGAGCGCTCCTCGCTGTCCCGCCCCTCTCTGCTGAAAATCATTCCACTACGTCAAGTCGTCCCGTCCGCTCGGTGAAGATGTCTGCGACGGGTTCAGGCGGCTGTGGACCCGGACCCGGACCCACCTCGGGCACCGGGTCCGGGGCTTCCAACCCCCGAAAGTTTAGCGAGAAGATCGCGCTGCACACTCAGCGGCAGGCCGAGGAGACGGCCGCCTTCCAGGAGGTTATGATGGACATCACCTCGACCAGGGTGAGTCTGAGACGGAGGCAGGAGGAGGAGAGCTGCCCGGAGGAAGAGAGGCCTCGCCTGGGCTTGTCACACTCCGGGAGGACGCTGTGTTCGGGCTCAGCGGGGCGCGCTGCTCGGCCTCGGTGCCTCCACGGTGAACCGCGGGGTACAGAGACACGGTGTGCGGGGTTTGTGGGCCGTGTGCGGCCGGCGGAGCGTCTTGTTGCCTCTTGTTGTTCATTTCCGATACGTCGTTAGCGCTGCTAGCCGAGCTAGCTGCCGCGGCTAGCTCGGCTTGTTTACTATGTTACGTGAGCGGCGCTGTCACCACGCTAGCCCCGACACGAGCTCCGCTCAGCGGCCCGGTGCTGCCGAACACAGCAGCAGAACCTCACGTTAAAGGACTCGTTCTAAAGGTCGTTTCATTATTATTCTCATTCTGGTGAATTCGGCTTTAAACGAGCTTCACAAAGCGGCCTGCTCCTGCTCCTGCTCCTGCTCCTGCTCAGCTAGCTCCTCTAAACTTTAAGAAGCCGTGTGTTTACATTAGAGTGGTGGTTTCTGTGCGGACCATCCACAGGAGGAGGCCTGTGACCTCACAGGATCATGGAGGAGTCTGTCAGGAGGAGTCAGAGTCTGTCAGGAGGAGTCTGAGTCTGTCAGGAGGAGTCAGAGTCTGTCAGGAGGAGTCAGAGTCTGTCATGTCAGGAGGAGTCTGAGTCTGTCAGGAGGAGTCTGAGTCTGTCAGGAGGAGTCTGAGTCTGTCAGGAGGAGTCTGAGTCTGTCAGGAGGAGTCTGAGTCTGTCAGGAGGAGTCTGAGTCTGTCAGGAGGAGTCAGTGTCTGTCAGGAGGAGTCTGAGTCTGTCAGGAGGAGTCTGAGTCTGTCAGGAGGAGTCAGTGTCTGTCAGGAGGAGTCAGAGTCTGTCAGGAGGAGTCAGTGTCTGTCAGGAGGAGCTCTGCTCAGTTCTCCTCATTGTATCAGCTAGCTTCCATTAGCTGTGTGTGAAGCAGGGGTACCTGTGTCAGCCGGTCTGTGGTGTTCACGGCTCTAGAACATTTCTGAACTTTGTCTCTAACTTTTATCAATGGATCAATATCTGTGTGTCTGTCACATTATTCATATTTCATAGAAGTCAGGCTCTGGGCAGGTCACCCTCATACAGCTGCTGCTGTGGTTGTTGTGGTTGTTGTTGTTGTTGTTGTGGTTGTTGTGGTTGTTGTTGTTGTTGTTGTGGTTGTTTAGTGTTTAGAGTGCCTGGATTATTTTGCATGTGTGTTTCAGTGTCAGGTGTGTGTTGCTGTTTCTGTCAGGTGCACTAAGGTGAGCTCTGCCAGTCCAACCACAGCATGTGTTTACTGAAGCTCACTGTGATTAACTGCTGCTGCACACACACACTCACACACACACACACACACACACACACACACACATATCGCAGTAACACACACGAGACCTCTTCATGCACACACTTCAGTGTGTGTTGGTGTCAGCAGGCGCACGGTGAGGGGACAGATGTGTGTCTTCATTACATAAAGCCCAGCAGCTTCATGTGTTGTTGCTCTTTACTGTCCTGACCCCTGAACACACACAGCTGAAGGTGGATCAAGTTTAAAAAAGGTTTTAAAAAGGTGGATGTTTGAGAACCAGGCTAGTTAAGTAGGCTCTGTTAGTCTCGGTCCACAGAGGGGACTTCACCTCTGGTTCGTCTTTAAAGGAACGTTTTCAGGTGAGAGGTGTCTGCAGCAGAGCCGGGCCTCAGACTGGTTCACTGTGAATGTGACGAGCGCTCACACCTGTGTTTCCAGGAGGCGTGTCCTCTGTGAGAGCGCCGCCGTCTCTGCTGTCGCTGCTCGAGCTCAGGTCTCAGTGTGTGTCTGATCAAACCTGATCTGGGTCCTCTAAGACCTTCACCGCTCAGCGTGGTTTAACTTCCCAGCAGGTCTGAGGTCGGCAGCCATCTTTCACATTCTGGGTGTCGCCATGGAAACGTGTGCTGCGGTTTGTCTCAAAGGAAATAAAGGGCTGATCTTATCAGATGACAGAAACGAGGCTCGGCGTCCAGCAGTCAGAGTGAGTCCCTGACTGATGAGGAGGCGAGGAGACGAGGAGGCGAGGAGGCGAGGAGGCGAGGAGGAGAGGAGGCCTTCAGTCATAAACTGAACGTCTGACACATCTCTGAGCCTTTCAGGGGCGCCGTGATGCCACCAGGATTTAGAGCTTTCTAAAGGAGCTGTGTTAGTGTGAGCAAGGGATGCGCTGCACAACAGGCGGTCCGAGAGAGAAATGACGTCATTTTGTGGGCGTAACGTCGGCAGGGGGGGGGGGGGGGGGTTCTCTGTTCTCTGGAGTATGGATCCAGCTTAACACCTTAATACAAAGGAGAACTCCACAGGTTGTTTAACTATTTGCACACCAGTGTTCACTCTGCAGGTCAGACAGAGACTCTCTGAATGTTGGTCATGTGACTCCATCATGGCTTCCTGCTGGGTGCTGAGGAGGACAGGACTGGAGGCTTTTAGCTCAGACTAGAATAAAGAAGTTTGGTGAAATATCTGAGGCTCAGATTTGGATGTAATTTATACACGATGTGTTCAAGGACCCTCTGAAAGAGTTCAGCTAGATGTTACACACACACACACACACACACACACACACACACACACACACACACTGCCCTTCTCCTTCACTTACTGACAACAACACCCATCACAGTTTTTCTCTTCTGGGAATTCACTCACTCACACACACACACACACACACACACACTCACACACACACTCTCACACACACACACACACACACTCACACACACACACTCTCACACTCTCACACACACACTCACACACTCACACTGCAGCAGGGGTGTGTGGGTGGTCCAATCAGCTAACAGCATCAGGGTGTGTGTGCTGGTGGCAGCAGCAGCTCCGTGTCAAAGCTGTACAGCGTTGATATGCAGCTTAAACATCACAGGCAGTTTTTCAATTTGTGCAGGAGTGAGCAGAAATCAGAGACACACACACACACAGCAGGGTTACACCACAACACAACATGTCAGGTCTGAACACAGTATAAATGTCCTGAGCACATGAAGCACCGTGGCTGCTGCTCTGCTCT
>NC_041036.1:485935-500000 GCF_900634625.1 Parambassis ranga
GAAGCAGCAGCATCTGAAGAGCTGCATGGTTGTTCTCTGCTCTTCTTCTGTGGTGCTTCAGAAAGCAGCGGAGGTCATGAAGCCTGTCCCACAGAGCGGAGGACAGTTACACTCATGTCCACAGCCACCATGATGAGAGACAGGGAGGCTGCTGGGAGTGAGGAGCAGGCAGGTGTGTGTCTGTCTGTCTGTCTGTGTGTGTGTGTGTCTGTCTGTGTGTGTGTCCGTCTGTGTGTGTGTGTGTCTGTCTGTCTGTGTGTGTGTGTGTCTGTGTCTGTCTGTGTGTGTGTGTGTGTGTCTGTCTGTCTGTCTGTGTGTGTGTGTGTGTGTGTGTCTGTGTGTGTGTGTGTCTGTGTCTGTCTGTGTGTGTGTGTGTCTGTGTCTGTCTGTCTGTGTGTGTGTGTGTGTCTGTCTGTCTGTCTGTGTGTGTGTGTGTGTGTGTGTGTGTGTGTGTCTGTGTGTGTGTCTGTGTCTGTCTGTCTGTCTGTGTGTGTGTGTGTGTGTGTGTCTGTGTGTGTGTGTGTCTGTGTCTGTCTGTGTGTGTGTGTGTCTGTGTCTGTCTGTCTGTGTGTGTGTCTGTGTCTGTCTGTCTGTGTGTGTGTGTCTGTCTGTGTGTGTGTGTCTGTGTTTGAAGCTCTGATGGAGTTTCTTCACTTTAACCCCTGCATGGTCAGTGTGACCTCACAGCTGATGAGCTTCAGTATCGTAGTGACTGTTTATATGAAAACAGATGTGAAAGGTCAAAGGTCAAAGGTCAGCTGCTCTGTGATCACTTCAGTCAGTTCTCTTGCTGTTCGATAACCAGCACTCGTCTCAGGCTGATGCTGTGATCAGCAGATATTGATCTTTGGTGGATCCGGTGCCTGCCAGCCTCCCTCTGTCCTCCGCCTGCTGCCTCCATCTTTTTTCTTGCTGTCTGAGCCCACGCGCTTCCTCTTCTTTCTTCTTCTTCTTCTTCTCCGGCTCGCTGGAGGAAAATAACGTTTTGTTCTTGTCGATCACAAAAAGGAATTGGTCTGGAAACTTCCCCGGGGATAAAAGCCAGTTGTTTCGTCTCCCCACCACTGCACTCAACAGGTGAATCCTCCTCACACTGTTCTTCATCCTTTCACCTCCTCCTCCTCCTCCTCCTCCTCCTCCTCCTCCTCCTCCTCCTCCTCCTGCTGCTGGCGGTGAGGATGAACATGTCTGGGTGAACGTGAGATGTTTTCTGAATCAAGAGCCTTTGGTGCCTTTCATCCCTCCTTCCTGTGTCTTTTCACCTTCATCACGTTGTTAGCATGTTCAAGAGAACAGCAGACTGACCGATCAGTGTCTGTTAACCCTCTGAATACCAGTCCCCCTGTCACATGACCAGCCAGTGTGCTCTGATTGGTCAGCTCCATCCTGTCTGCAGGCAGAGAGCAGTCAGTGTGTGTGTCTGTGTGTGTCTGCAGTCAGAGTGTGTCTGTGTGTGTCTGCAGGCAGAGTGTGTGTTTAGAATCACTCAGGTATTCAGACAGAGATCAGCTGCAGGAAGCTGCAGGTCAGAGACTCTCTGAGTGTTGGTCATGTGACTCCATCATGGCGTCCTGCTGAGGGGGACAGGACTTTCTGTTTGTACTGAGTCTGGTTGGAGTGGACTCTTTGTTTCTGGAGGATTTTTATATCAGGCCTGAGGAATAAAGCTCATAGTGTGTGAAGAGACGTTTCCTGCTAACTTGTTTGTTTGACGTGTCACAGAATGAAGACTCTGACCTTCGCAGCTCCTCTCCTCTCCTCTCCTCTTTCTTAACATGTTGTGTGGGTCTCGTGTTCCCTCAGGACCAACTCTGACTCGGCCCTCCACACCAGCGTAATGAACCCTCCCACAGGAGACCCCTTCAGTACAGGAGGACCCACCCTCAACCCCCAGAGCTCCAGGCGTACCGGTGAGGCAGCGCTCTGAGACAAACACACACACACCTGAGAGTCAAACACACACACCTGAGAGTCAAACACACACACCTGAGAGTCAAACACACACACCTGAGAGTCAAACACACACACCTGAGAGTCAAACACACACACACACCTGAGAGTCAAACACACACACCTGAGAGTCAAACACACACACCTGAACATCCGCAGGGAGGACAGCAGACAGAGGAGTCCAGGGTTTCCAGCCTGCTCACAGCTGGGTCTATCATCATTTCTGTAGGACTGTTTGTGCAGGCAGGTCAGAGGAGTGTTGAGGGAAACCACACTAACACAACTGAAAATGAGTTGTGTTACAGGATGAGGAGCTCCGTCTAAACAAGCTCAGGATGTTCTCAACAAACACACTGCTGCAGAATTCCCATTTGAGTAAAACCTGTGTCTGTGTGTGTGTGTCTCTGTGTGTGTGTGTGTGTGTGTGTGTGTCTGTGTGTGTCTGTCTGTCTCTGTCTGTGTGTGTCTGTGTGTGTCTGTGTGTTGATGCTGCAGGTCAGAGTGATGGAGACAGCAGCAGAAGTGAGTAACCCCCCGGCCGTCCGTTCAGTTTGTAAAACACTTTCAGTTCATGTGATTTGGTTGAAGCATCAGTGACGGAGCCTTTTGTCCCTCAGTGTTTCCGTACCCGGTCCCTCCCATCGAGGAGAACGTGTTGGATGACGGCAAACTGCTCAAACCCTGGGACACCAAGAAGGTGGGTTCAGCTCTTAGTTGTTCTGAGGACTCACACTGATGTAAAGTCAACGATAATGAAACTATTTCCTTCACCTGCTGATCTGCAGACTCACACCTTTAACACAAATATCTATTAAACTGTAAAGTAGATTTTTTTATTAAAGATTTCAGATTTTGTCTTAAATGAAATTCCTCTGTTTGTGTTTTTTCTGTCTCAGCTGCCCTTGTTGTCGTCCCGACCAAAGTCCTGTGAGGTTCCTGGCATCAAGTAAGTCGCATACACACACACCCCCACACACACACACACCCCCCCCCCCCCCCCACACACACACACACACACACACCCCCCCCCCCCCCCACACCCCCCCCCCCACACACACACACACACACACACACACCCCCCCCCCCACACACACACCCCCCGTGCGTCATGAGACTCTTCTTTGGTGTGGCCTGAAACGTGATGAGGTCCTCCCTGCAGGCAGTCCTCGGCTCCTCGGCAGCCTTTGTGTCTCTGACTCACGCGTCACATATCAGATGTTCTCTTTAGGAACCGGACGGTCGTCTTTACGTCACACCAGGAACCTCTAACCCAGCTCTCTTTCTGCTCAGTATCTTCATGTCCCCGGAGCAGCCGTCCACTCCGGCCCACAGCATCCCCTCGGCCCTCAACACGGGCGGCTCGCTGCCCGACCTGTCCAGCCTCCACTTCCCCTCCCCTCTGCCCACACCGCTGGACCAGGACGAGCCCGGGTACCTAGGATCCTCTTCTCTGAGTGGGGGGAGCAGCACGGGGAACCTGGCCTCCACTCTCACCCAGCTGGGCATCAATGCATCAGGAGGCAACGGCAGCTTCCACCACACCACCCCAGGTCCGTACGCCGATCAGTACTTATCAGCTGTGTCTGCAGCGCTCCTTGGTCTCTGGTCTTCCTAACGTTCAGCTTTACTCCCAGAGATTCATGTTCAGCCCGAGTTTCCCCTCGGCGGTGGGAGGAGAACAGAATCTGAGCTCAAAGACAGAGCATGCTGCACAGTTTGAAGTGTGCTCAGAGCGGATTTCTGCTGCCCCCTGTGGCCCAAAAGTGAGGATTTGTAGAGCTGGCTGGTGTCTCAGGTCTGCCCATTGTCCACCTGTCCTTCAGCTTCAGCTACAGGTTGGAGACGGCTCCTGTTAAACCTCAGTGTGGAGCATCCAGCCTTCACTCCACCTTAATCCCTCCTTAATCCAAATATGCCCAAAGAGGTAGAGCTATACACTGAAACCATTTCAAGGAGTGAAGTGTATGAAACAGCTTCTTTTAACGTGAAGGTCTGGAGCCTCTAGTGGACACTGGGGGAACTGCAGATTTTAATCTGAGGTTTGTCGTCATGTTTCTGTAGATAGCAGTGGTTTGGAGAGTTCACATCGACCTGGTTTATGGATGTGTTTGTTCCTGGTTCTTGGTCTGGATGAAGCTGGTTGCTGGTTGGTCCTGCCTGCTCTGTCGGGTTGAAAAGCCTCAGCTGAGTGACTAATGTGAAGGTTAGCAGAGGAAGTATGTGGGTGAGAGCGGACGAGATGAAATGGAGGGGGATGTACGGCAGGGCTCTGAGTGTAACCTCAAAGGCAGAGGCAGGGCTTTTTTTGGCGGGTGGAAGTGCAGTCGGAAAGTGTGCCGACCGCAGGCAGGAAGCGGCTGTGGGCTCACCCTCCGGTTAGAGCCCGCCTCCATCTGGATGATCGCCCTGAGGAGGCAGAGACTCGGGGACGAGGCCTCAGGTTTTTATCTGGTTCTTGGTCGAGCAGTGGAAGTTACTGACGCTCGCTGTGGGTGCAGATATCATCATCCTGTTGGAAGTCTTGCAACCTGTTTTGAAACCAGGTCAGAATGTAGATATGAACAGCAGAGTGTAGAAGAAGCTGACCTACTGAGTGAGTATAAAAAGAACTGGATGAGAGCGCAGGGCGGCGTGTTTTCACCTGCTCCCACACCTGGGGACCAGCTCAGGTGAAAACAGGCCGGGCGTCTCTGCGGGGACGGGTCCCTGAACAGACGGTCTATTTTAGACTGAGGAGGGGGGGGGAGGGGGAGGAGGAAAGGGGGGGAGGAGGAGGAGGAGAAGGAGGTGTGGGGGGAGCAAGAGGGCGGTCGGTCTGTTTTTTCTCAGGCGTCTCACCTGAACTCTGAGGTTTGCTCAGTTATTTATACACAGTGCACTTGGTGGCCTTAGCAGCAGGAGGTCTCCAGGAACCTGTGGGTGAGGTCACACAGAGGTCGTCTGCTGTCTCGGGAGACGACCCCGTCACGCCGTGGCTGCTTTCTCTGAACAAAACGAAAGCTTCCATGTTTGAGCACAGTCCGGTAAAAAGAGCTCGGCTCAGAGAAGGTGGCGCTGTGAGCAGCGGTCACGTGATCGCTCACTTCCTCATGATCCAGGAAAACAAAGAGTTAATCCACAGGTCTGAATGGTCCGGTTTCCCTCTGCTCTCTCAGGAAGTGACAGACTGATGTGTCCTTTGACCTGATCGGTCTGTCTCCTGTCCTGTCCTCCCTCCTCAGGTCTCCTGGCATCTCTACAGAGCACGCTCAGTAACCCCTCCTTGCAGTCATCACTAAGCAACCCCAACATCCAATCATCGCTCAGCAGCCACTCTTTCTCCAACTCTCTGAGCTCCGCCTCCCTGCACTCGTCGCTCAGCAACCCTTCGCTGCAGTCATCCCTCAGCTCCTCCCCCTCCCTGCCCTCCTCCCTCAGCAGCCAATCACTGCACTCGTCCCTCAGCAACTCCTCCCTGCAGTCCGCATCCAGTGGGAACCCCGGCTACAGCAGCGGCGTGGGCGGCTCCAGCTCCTGCTCCTCCTCCTATTCGCCGCTGCTCAGTGGGCAGGGCCAGCCATCGCTCAGCACATCGCCACGGAGACGGGCCCAGCTATCGCCACTCATCCTGCCCATGGGAGGAGAGGCGAGGAGGCACCACTCCAAACAGTTCTCCCCCACCATCTCCCCCACCCTGTCCTCCATCACACAGGTAACACACACACACACACACACACACTTTGTGTGTTTTTTGTGTTTCTGAATATTCTTTAATTTTTGGACTGTCTCCTCCATCGGCAGGGCGTCCCACTTGACACCAGCAGACTGCCTCTGGACCAGCGCCTCCCTCCGTACCCGCTCAGCCAGTCCCACCAGCACCAGCCGGGCTCCCACCAGTCTCTCCCTAATCTGCCCAGCTCCCAGCCTGGCCAGCAGCCCCCTCCTCTGGGCCAGCACCACCATCAGCAGCTGCACCGCCTCCAGCAGCCGCGGCCCAACGCCCAGCAGCAGCAGCAGCAGCAGCAGCAGCAGCAGTCGCAGTCAATGCAGCAGCTCCACCTGCAGAACCTACGCAACCAGCACATGCAGCAGCAGCACTTTGGGACGGTGCGCTTCTCCCATGATTCCACACGTTTGATCACAAGCAGGATTCTGAGCGTTCTTCTTCTTCTTCTGCAGCAGCAGAGGCAGATGGCGCCGCAGATGAACGCGTCAAACACGCACATAAAGACGGAGACGCCGTTGGATCAGTGCGTCCAGACGTCCTCTGTGTGCCAAGTCAAACAGGAAGCGGAGCAGCAGGCGGAGCAGCAGAGAGCCGGCGGCCTCCCGCAGCACCAACACATCAGCCAGAACCTGGCCACAGACTTCTACAACGTGAGTAACACCTGCACACAGCACCTCCTGGAGCTTTCACACACACGACCAGTGCAGAAGAAGCAGCAGGAACAGCTGACAGCTGAAGGTGGGCACCGTGTCCTGACGGAGGTCTTGGTCCAGTCTGCCGTGTGTTTCTGTCCTTATTTGACCCGACGGTGTCAGCCGTGCGTTCTATATTTGCACTTGTCAGGAAGCACTGGTGATCCACCCTGGGACAGATCCTTGTTATGTTACAGCAGGAACATGACGAGCGGTCTGCAGCCTCAGCAGGCGGACGGGGGTCATTTGTGTGGATTTGTGTCTGCACAAACATGTTGGGTTGTGTAACTGTTCTAATTTAGAGCAGTAATTACACTGATGAATGTTTGTGTGTGAGCATGTGCTAATCTGGTGTCAGATGATCTAACTCTCAGCCATGATGGGACGTCTGTGCGTTCAGGGCCAGGCTGTGGATCAGTGACACGGCCCGGATTCTTTGACCATGAGAACACGTGATGTAAAGAGGGGGTCTCCTAGCGGGTCTATGGCGCCATATTCTGGGCTAAAAACAGACCAATGACAACAGTCAGGGCTCAGAGAGTTTTTAAAGAAGACCTCCAGCTGGAGTCACATGAACAGAGATGATGCTGACAAAAGTCTTTAGGCTGACGGGACCTCAGACGTTCGACCCAAACGATAAACATTCTCTGTGAAACGTGTTTGTTTCTAGTCTACATTCTGTGCATGTAACTGAGCCTTGTTTCCTTTTTTCCCAGGATGCCTTGTTCAGCTCTCTGCTGGATGACCCATACCTGAGCCTGCAGCTCACAGGCAAACCCCACCAGCAGGTAACGGCGCCCTTTAAATGACGTCATCTGTGAGTGACAGAGGTCAGAGGTCAGAGGTCGTCACTGTAAACGCAGCAGGAGGTTTGTGTGGTGCTGTGTGAGGCTGTGAGTGACTCACCTGTGACCAGCAGCGTTAGAATAAGAGGAGGAATCTGCTCGGGTTGAAAGGGTTAAAGCTTCAGATCAGTGCGCGCGGCTCATTCGGGGTAAGTTCGGCGCCGCCCTCCGTCTGATGATGTGAATCTTCTCCCTCAGTTCACAGCAGAGCAGCAGGGTGGCGGTCTGTGCCTGAACCACGGAGGTCTGAGCTGCAGCGACAAGAACCAGTTCCCCGCCAACAGCCAGGGGCCCCTGGACCTGCAGGACGCAGGGGACCAGCAGCTGCTCAACAATCAGAACCAGAACTACAGCAGCAGCGAGGGGCGCCACAACGTGCCCAACATCATCCTCACAGGTGGGTGTGAACCGTCATCGGCCTCATCAGGACTCGTCCCTCTGTAACCTGTCCTCCTCCCTGCAGGCGACTCTCCCACTGTCCTCTCCAAAGATATTGCCAGCGCTCTGTCCCACGTCCCTGGTTTCGAGATGGACCCCTTCTCCCTGGACGACCAGCTCAGGATGGACCCCCTGTCCCTGGACATGCTGGATGGTGACCTGATGCTCACCGACCCGGCTGTGGAGGACTCCTTCCGATCCGACAGGCTGAAGTGAATCTACGCTCAGAGAACAAAGCAGCGCCCCCGCCCCGCACGGAGGTGGCGAGGACGCCGCCCATCACCTCCCCCCAGCCAGCCGGTCTGAAGAGTGAGGCTCCACAGTAACTGTCCCCGTCGCTCGGTGACGAGGAGACAGACGTGAGCAGGACTGAAGCAGGGGGAGCTTCACCTTCGAAGGCACTTAACCGAAAACGCTCTCGCTACGCAGGAAGTGGAGCCAGGACGCTTCTCTCTGTAGGCATTAGCTTGTATGAGCCTTATCTGCATGTTAATGAATGCACTCGCCTCGCTGATGCAAACGCCCCACCCTGAGCTTTCCGACTGTTTCCTGTCCGTGTCCATGCAGCCGCCATGCCGGCCATCGCTCCTCAGGAAAGAGGACATGTGATTGGTTAGGAACTGAGCAGCAGTCAGAGGCCAGCACTTCCTCTTTAACAGGAACTCAGCCATGAAGTCCAGCTTTACAGACCCGCGGCGGTCTGACCCGATATGCAGAAACCAGAGTGTGTGCAGACGCAGCTCCTGCTACGGCGCCGTGTTTCAGCCGCGTGTGCCTGCTGTCTGTTACGTCCTCGTCCACATCCCCTCTGACTGAGAGGCGCCGTGCCGACGGCGGGGTTTCAGACAAAAGGAACTCTGATCCGGCGCCCCCTTCAGGCCTCCAGCTTCACTTCACCTGCAGGTCAGACCGTTTAAGAGCAGTTTCACCATGGCAGGCGTCCATGTTTCCAAAATCCAAATCCAACATTTTAGAAGAATAAACAGCATCAGAGGGATGTATGCAAACGAAAAGTCAATTAGAAAAATCAATCAGCTGCACGCAGCCAGCGTCCGAGCGAACACAGGCGCTCAGGTTCTCAGTGATGAGACGTCTTCAGACATCTTGTTGTTCTGAGTGGTTTCAGTCATTGTTATAGTCACGTGTTGTGATGATTAACAGTTTACTCAGAACTCAGCGATCCATTCACAGCGCTGTGACATCACTTCCTGTGCCTGGCTCCATAGTCCTCCCCCGTCCTCCTCCCAGACCTCTGGAAGCTTTGTGCACTTGTTTTTAGCCGCACTGCCCTTTAACCCCGTCACTGTGATGGACCCCGCCCCTGTCCGCTTGCTGCATCAGTGACGCGTTTTTATGTAACAAATAATTAATTCAGATTATAAAGTTTTTTTATTTTTGAACCTGAATCTGTTTGTAAATAATTTCTGAGATAAAACAAAAAAATATTTAAGAAGAGAGGAGAAAAACAAAAAGCTTGTGGACGTCGCTGCATGTGTGCTCACACACACACACACACACACACACCTGGATGTACAGGAGGAGTTGGATAAGAGGCTGAAAGGGTTGATCAATCACTTCCTGTTTCTGGAAGACAGTTTGAAAGAAAAAGGTGAAACTGAGAGAACTGAAAGTGTGATGGAGGATCTGAGCTTTAACTGCAGGTCAGTTAGTTAGTTAGTTTGTTTGTTTGTTTGTTTGTTTGTTTGTTTGTTTGTTTGTTTGTTAGTTATCAGTTGAAAAACGTCATGTGCCTGAAAATATCAGAAGCTGTCAGAACATAATGAGAAGCAGAGACAGAAACATGTGGAAGATGTGGAGATGATGATGATGATGATGATGATGATGAAGATGATGATGATGATGATGACGATGATGATGCAGAGTTAGCGCCTCAGGGATCAGGGCTGCCTGCTGCCCCCTGCAGGTCAGACACTTTCAGTTCTGTGCAAACGTTTTCTGACCTGAGACAAAAAAAGAAACTTTGATCAGGAACCGATAGAGATGCAGAAATATTTTGTTACAGCTTGATTAGATTTTATTTAAGTAGAGTATATTTTTAAAGCATGAATATCAAAAGTAAAAATATTTATTTTCAGAGTTTCTGACCCACAAAGACACTTTAAAACTTCTGGAAGAGAAGGGCTTCAGTCACTGATGGTACCTCTGTACTGATCATGTCAGAACATGAATGTTTCCATCATGAAGGAATCTGCTGCACGGAGCTCATCTCAGACTTGATGTGACAGACATGGATGTGTTGATGGAGTGATCAGAGTGTAAACTGTCAGAGGTCTGCGTGTCTAAGAGGGACGTGCAGAGGAGTCGTCTGAGGACAGGCAGGGATCCGTCAGTCTGGGCTTTCTGGTGTGCAGTCGGTGCTGGAAGCCGACAAGTCGACAGGCAGAGGTTAGAACCGGCGGCCATGTTGGCTGGAGGTGTTACAGGCAGGATTTAAAAAGCTGCCGAATTTTTATTTGCTCGACTTAAACGAGTTCAAATCAGATTTTATTTTGAATCAGGAATTCAGTTTTGATTGACATCTCCTCCTTCCTGTTCTCATCTTTCTTTTAAGTTTGTTTTTCATAGCAGACATCTGAAAATACGCTGAAGCTGCACTGCAAACATTTAGCTTCACTCTACACGACAGCACGATAGAAGCCAAACATGTCTGATCAAAGCAGCCGTGACAGGAAGTCAGACATGTGGTCGACAGAATGAAGCAGACAACACATCATCTTCTGACTGATTCACACACACACACACACAGAGCCCCCCTCTGTGTGTGTGTGTGTGTGAAAGAAGCATCTTACTGTTATGCAATAAAGTTGACTTGCAGTTCCAGACTCTGCCAGTAGAGGGAGCTGTTGACCACCGCGGCTGTGTGTGTGTGTGTGTGTGTGTGCGCGCGTGCGCAGACTAGGGATCAGTTAAAGGCCATATTTCATATTTTTTCATATTTTGTATTGATGTATATTAATTTTCTCATATTATTAATGTTGTTGATAGTTTGTATGTTTTTAGGCTCCAGAAGAAACAAACAGCATCTTTCACTTTGAATAATTGTTGCATTCAGATTTTTATTTGTAATAATAACCAGGGAATGTTGAGTGTGATGTACATATGAACATGTTTGCAAACCATGAGGTGCTTCTGAAGCTAACAGGAGATTTTTAAAGAGACTGTAACTTCACATTATTTTGCAGAAAATAAACAAAGGAAACCGGAAACATCTGATTTCATCTGTTATTTATATATTACCGTAAACAACGTCACAGCAGCGCAGCCACAGTTTATCGCTCATCGATCACACTGATCAGGTGAGAGGCTGACAGAGCGCGTTCATACAGCGATCAATCACTCAGCTGCAACTGTGTGTGTGCGCGCGCACAGTGATGCCGGAAACTGAGTGTTCAGCTTCAAAATAAAAGTATTTTAATATTTCACAATATATATATATTGAGTGAATGATCGGGAACAGTGTGCTGCGCTGGGTGTTAACTATGTGTAAAACAAATCTTTATTATCATGAACTCATGTCTGATTTCAAACGTAAAGTTATTCACTGCTTTTTGTGAAGAATTGGTTTAAATGTTCTTTTTCAATCAGTCTCTTTGCTTCATTTAATATTATCAGATTAGCATAGTTAGCTGTGGTAGTTGTATTATCCTGCGGTGGTTTAGACAGAGCGGCTAATGAAGCGCCGGCGCCTCTTTCTCTACAGGCTTTTATTTTGAAGGGCGCACCGGAAGCTGCCGGCGGTGTTGACGTCGTGCCCTCGCGCTGCGGCTCCTCCGAGCAGACAGCAAACATGGACGTCACATGTGAGAGAATGACCTAAACATGGTCCTTCCAGTCACCTGCAGGACGAACCAGCACCGACACTCAGGTACGGTCCTCCTCACTGCACCGTCCCCGACGGCCGGCACCGTGTGGCCGAGCCCCCGGTGACGGTAGCGGAGCACCGGGGGCTGCCTGTCAGCTAGCTAACCCGGGACTAGCAAACATTTAAACGCACGTCGCTTAACGGGAACTGTGCTGCGCCCATTATCGGACACAGCTCCGCTCGACGCGCTGCTTTCGTTTTCTGTCGGATGTTGTAACGCGGCTGGCGGCGGCAGACACGCCGGGCTCCGGTTATCGGTACCGTTTAACAGCGTGTGTCCACAGCGGGGCGTCAGCTGGGCGCACACGTAAATATAATGAGAAATAAGAAACAGATGCAGTGTTCTGTAAATGTTCCAGCTGTGTTCGACCCGTGTGTGTGTCTGTGTGTGTCTGTCTGTGTGTGTTTGCTGTTTTCTTCTAATTAAACGTTTAAACGGGAAGAAACGCGGAGCTCCGCCGCGCACAGGCGGGTCTCACCGTGCGTCCGAAAATGGAACTCGGTGTGTTACAGCCTCTCCAGCGACGCAGCGGCAGCGAACGCCGCTTGTCTGTCGGTAAATGGCCGCAGAGCCCGAAGCCCCGCGGGCCGTTCAGACTCTGTTCACGGAGGGTTAGCTCCGGGGACGCTACGAGCACGACGGTGGCTGAAATAAGGTTATAATGAGGCGTACAGAACCGTGTCCGATAATGGAACCCAGTATAGGTGGTGTTGGTTTTAAATCTCCAGCAGCTGTTGGGGCCTGTTTGTTGCAGTGCAGCTCTCCATCAGAGGACTGAGCGCTGGTTGGATGGAGGTGTGTGTGTGAGACTGTGTGTGTGTGTGTCTGTGTGTGTGTGTTTTTTTTCTGGTGGTCATTAAATGCATCTTTAAATATTATTATATTTCAATATTTCATCAAACCTCTTTAAAGATCCTCCAGAAACAAAGAGTCCACTCCAACCAGACTCAGTACAAACAGAAAGTCCTGTCCTCCTCAGCAGGACGCCATGATGGAGTCACATGACCAACACTCAGAGAGTCTCTGTCTGAATACCTGAGAGATTCTACGCACACACTCTGACTGCAGACACACACACACACACACCGACTGCTCTCTGCCTGCAGACATGGAGTGTGTGTGTGTGTTTATAGAGGAACACACACACGAGGCGTTGGGTGTCAGGACGTGTCGCCTCTTGTAAAGAATTTGTCGCTGCGGCACCATAAAGACGTTTAAATGCTGTCACAGATGGAAGCACTTCGTTGGGACTTGTATCTAAATTATTGATAACATGAGGAAGGACATGAAGTCTGTCCCCCAGAAATGTTCAGGGGGACGCTTTGAAACAACACACACTTCAGAGAGTGTGTGTGTCTGTGTGTGTGTCTGTGTGTGTCTGTGTGTGTCTGTGTGTGTGTGTGTCTGTGTGTGTCTGTGTGTGTGTCTGTGTGTGTGTGTCTGTGTGTGTGTGTGTGTGTGTGTGTGTGTGTGTGTGTGTCTGTGTGTGTGTGTGTGTGTGTCTGTGTGTCTGTGTGTGTCTGTGTGTGTCTGTGTGTGTGTGTCTGTGTGTGTGTGTGTGTGTGTCTGTTGTGTCTGTGTGTGTCTGTGTGTGTCTGTGTGTGTCTGTGTGTGTGCCTGTGTGTCTGTCTCTGTGTGTGTGTCTGTGTGTGTCTGTGTGTGTGTCTGTGTGTCTGTGTGTGTGTGTGTGTCTGTGTGTGTGTCTGTGTGTCTGTGTGTCTGTGTGTGTCTGTCTGTGTGTCTGTGTGTGTGTGTCTGTCTGTGTGTGTGTGTGTGTGTGTGACTGGCTCCTCAGCATTCCTCCCGTGCTGCGTTCACTGTACAGATGTGTGGCAGGAGATTATGCAGCTGCACTGTGATCCGTGCAGAAGGACGGGGGCTCCTCTCCGTGGACCTTCACACACCCTCCAGCATTTCTACTATTTTATGTCATGGCTGCTTCCTGAGGGCGTGCGCTCGTGGTTATGTAACAGGATTCATCAGCCTCAGCTTTACAGTATGTTGTTCTTATGAAAACACACAGCTCCTCTTCTTCTACACTTTCATTATAAATGTCTCCTATAAATCCTCTGAAGCTGATCGCCACAATTACAGTCAGTGGACATGAATGAATTCTGAGGGGACTATATTCAGCGGCGGATGAATCTGCATGTTGGGCTGTAGTGAGTGAGCAGAACAGCAGCCTGACACAGAGACGATGTTTGGGCTGTGGGTCGTCGGCTGGGACGTCTGACCTGTCAGCTGCCTGTGGGCGCGATGGTGTGTCTGTGTGTGTGTCTGTGTGTGTGTCTGTGTGTGTGTCTGTCTCTGTGTGTGTCTGTGTGTGTCTCTGTGTGTGTGTCTGTCTCTGTGTGTGTGTCTGTGTGTGTCTGTGTGTGTGTCTGTCTCTGTGTGTGTCTCTGTGTGTGTCTGTGTGTGTGTCTGTCTCTGTGTGTCTCTGTGTGTGTGTCTGTGTGTGTGTCTGTGTGTGTGTCTGTCTCTGTGTGTGTGTCTGTGTGTGTGTCTGTCTCTGTGTGTGTGTCTGTGTGTGTCTGTGTGTGTGTCTGTCTC
>NC_041036.1:500200-547700 GCF_900634625.1 Parambassis ranga
TGTGTGTCTCTCTGTGTCTGTGTGTGTGTCTGTCTCTGTGTGTGTGTCTGTGTGTAACAGTGGAGTTATTTATTTGAATGCTGTGCGTCACCGACGTGATGATGTCCTGATGGAAATTCAGAAACAGGAAGTGTGTATGAACTCAGCAGGAAGCTCTCTGAGTGCCCTGTCCTCCAGTTTAATGCTGATCCTCCTAATATTCAGCAGCCACCTTGACCACACACACACACAGACACACACACACACAGACACACACACACACAGACACACACACACAGACACACACACACACAGACACACACACACACAGACACACACACACACAGACAGTTTCAGTGTTTGTGCAGAGATCCAGTTTCAGGGCGTTGTCCCTCTGTGTCTCTGTCCTGTCCCGATGTCATCCATCTCTGTGTGGGGACATGCAGATGAAGGACGGGACAACAGTGTGCTGTGGTTCTGTAGTCCTCCTCCATCAGGGGGACCCCCTGACCCCTGCTCTGACAGAAGCTGGTGGGCTCAGTTAGATTTTATTCTTCTTTGTGTGTCTGTGAGTCGGGGCCGGTCTTCAGTGTCAGCTCAGTGTGTGTGTCAGTGGGAGCTCTCTGTTTGTGTTTGTTTATTCCTCTGCTTGTTGACGTGGTCATGAATGCTGTGTCATCTCATGAGGGTAATTTTGGAAGCCGGCTGTGTGTCCTCTGATGCTGCTGTTGTTCCTAATGTGAGCCGCTGCTCTGTGGACGCTCTAAATTTAGACTCCAGATATTTACGTCTCCTCCAGGAGTCTGCAGCTCCTCCACTTTCAGCTCTGGAATAATCCAGGCCGCCCTGCAGACGGAGCAGGCGGCGCTCTGAGCAGCCCGTGCTGCTGTTAGCATCTCAGGAGGAGGCCCGAACAAACGGACGTTTGTTCGGGCCTCCTCCTGAGATGCTAACAGCAGCACGGGCTGCTAATGTTATGCTAATGTGTTTGTCGCCATGTCGCCAGCATCACGTGGGAGTGCAGTGAAGGAAGCGGTCCTCAGCAGCACCTGCAGCTCTGATGTCATCTGATGAACTCTTAGTTTATTTTTAATGAGGTGTGAACGGCTCGACGTCTGAAGCAGGCCGGTCAGTGATGTGAAGTCCAACATGTGACTCTGAGGTCATTTGCTCATTGAAGCTGTGAGGGATGCTGACGTGTTGCCATGACACCCAGAGGACACAAAGAGCCGTTGTGGTTGTCCCGTACCAGGCGCACACACACACACACACACACACCGTGCTGTGTGTGGAGATGTCTCCCTCCTCCTTTCACGCTTTCTTCCTCCTCAGCTGCTCGGTTTTTTTTGAGGAAATGAAAGCTCCGTTCTCTCCTGACTTCCTGTGGCAGCGTTTCAAACACAGGTAGGACCGAGGCGGCGGCGGCGGCGTGATCAAACATCCATCAGTCAAGTTTTATTTGTGTCATGTGTGTAATGGCTCGGCCTGTTGCCACGGTTACGGGGGGTGTTTGAGGACAGCGGTGCTGTCACACACTGCATGTTAAAGCTGGTGTGAGAGTGTGAGGTGGTGGTTTGAAGAAGACGAGGAGGAGGAGTGGTTCTGGTTTCTGCCTCAGCTCATTAAACAGTTTCATTTAAGAAGGACTTCCTGTCAGGCGTCTCACTTCCTCTCTGTGACCAACCGTCCTTGCTGTAGGACTCTGTGATCGTTTGAGAATCCTGAGGACAGTTTACCTCAGAGGACACTGCTGTTGAAGCAGGCGAGGGATCATTATGTGCAGCTTGTTGAATTGTGGTTGGTGCTTGTTCTTATCATCAGTCCTCCTGGAGTGAGAGTGGAGCCGTGTTCCTCCTCCTGAGGTATCCCAGTAACTCATGAGAGCCGTCTCTGCACACGCCGTGGTTTCCGTGGTTATTTTGCAGCTGCCTGCCGCCCTGCTGGGTGTAATGGTGGCCTGTCAGTGGCATCAGAGGGCCTGCTGTCCTCAGATGGACGCACACAGAGCCGATCAGCCGCTGACTGATGAGACTGAAGCTGCGTCTGTGAGGAAGACCCGGCTCATCTTCATCAGGAGGAAGTCGAATGAAGTCAATATTTCTGTATCTGGGGTGGTGTATCGATTAAGATTAAGATTAAATTAAGAAACCTTTATTAGTAGCAGATACAGACGGCAAAGGATAAGTTAAAAAAGATATATACATGATAAAATAGACGTTACATATGAACAGTTATTGCACAGAATGCAGAACGTGTCCGATGTGTGGTTGGAGCGGAGTCATTGTCAAAGCTGTCGCTGCTGGTTAGCTGATGCTAGCTGCTGTCAGACCTCCACACCAGCCCGCCCGGTGACGCCACCGTCTCAAGATGGAGTCATACATGTTGGGAAACGTGTCAGTGAAAGGATTTGACCTGCTTCACTGCCAGGAGCTGCAGAACGGACTGTGTGTGTTGAAACGACCCACAGTGAACTGATCTGAGCCCTGTGAGGAAATCTGGTGCATTTCTCTGGTTTTTCCAGTATATATTTAGCGTGTGTGTGTGTGTGTGTGTGGGGTGTGTGTGTGTGTACATGTGCGAGGTTTCCATTGTTGCACATTAAAAAGGGAAGTGACTGTGATGAAATCAGCTGTTTCAGCTGAATTTGCGGTTTGTTCCCTCTGACCTGGCTGCAGCTGGTCTGTCAGAGCCACCTCTGGACCACAGGCAGGTACAGAGCTGTAGGTTAAAGTAGCTGCTTCGTCTATTTTCACTCTGCAGCTGCAGACGTACATGGTTTCTGTTTGGACTGAAAAAATAGCTCCTCTGTACTTTTTTAACCCTTCCTGTCCCTGCGACCGCCCCCTCTCTTCAGTCAGTTCTCAGCGTTTTCTCTGTGGAGCAGGAACTGAACTTTCCTCCTGCTGGTTTCACTGCTGTGCACTTTGTCATATTTAATCTGTTGCTATTAACCCTTAGTGCTGTGTGTTTGATTCAGGTGTGGGTTAGCAGCACACTTCCTTACATGGAGGCTGCAGATGCCGGCGTCCACAGAGAGGGGGCGCTATAAATGTAAAGTTGAATCGCTGTACTCATTTAAACGGCGGATAAAGGTCCATTTTTAGATGTTTTACATCTTTTCTGATCAATAAAAGTCTCGTTCTATAACATCAGTGACATCACCAGGAGCCACATTCTGATTGGACACATCAGCCAGCAGCAGCAGAGCCCCTATATATATATGTGAGGACTCATGCTGACCAATCAGCAGCCGTTAGCAGCATGCTAGTGTTTGATGGGCTAAATTAGCTCCAGCTGTCAGAAAGACCAGAGGACATCAGGGTGTGTGTGTGTTTCAGGGTGTGTGTGTGTTTCAGGGTGTGTGTGTGTTTCAGGGTGTGTGTGTTTCAGGGTTGTGTGTGTGTTTCAGGGTGTGTGTGTGTTTCAGGGTGTGTGTTTCAGGGTTGTGTGTGTTTCAGGGTGTGTGTGTTTCAGGGTGTGTGTGTTTCAGGGTTGTGTGTGTGTTTCAGGGTGTGTGTGTGTGTTTCAGGGTTGTGTGTGTGTTTCAGGGTGTGTGTGTGTTTCAGGGTGTGTGTGTGTGTTTCAGGGTTGTGTGTGTGTTTCAGGGTGTGTGTGTGTTTCAGGGTTGTGTGTGTTTCAGGGTTGTGATGCTGGGTTGTTGCAGAGATAACGGTGTGTGTTGTTACCTCGGGGAGCTGCGCTGTGTGGTCACACATGGTGGAAGTCAGTGATGAGCAGGAAGCAGGCTGCTGATCTTCTTCCTGTTTGCCAGCTGACCTTTGACCCCTCTGCTGTTGTACTTCCTCTTCACCTTAGTGTCTTTCTCTCACTTTCACCCTGTGATGACAGCGATGTGCCTCCTAACACGCTCTGACTTTCCCTGCTGCCCCTGGAGTCCACAGCCTGCTGACGTGTTCCATCCTCGGATGGCTGCTCCCAAAGTTCACACCAGATTCTTTGATCAAGGAAATTAATCAGTTTGGTTCTCTGCCATCTAACACTGATCAATGAGCATGGAGCTGTGAGTCAGCAGTGGAAATTCATGCTGTGCTTCCTGATGATGTTACAAAGTATACAAATGAATGTGACTTGTTATAGAACCCTGTTCTACAGCGTTAAGATTCACATGGACTCCAGAGCTCAGTCCAGCAGCTGTGGGACGTGCCGGAACAGACAGACCTGCAGTGTGATGCTAACATGTTGAATGTGTTGGAGCTTCAGAGGCCCGTGTCTCCATGGTCTGTCTCTGTGTTGCCTTCATGACGGTAATGTCAGGTTGATGAATGGACTTTAAAACATGGCCGGTTTGTGTGCGTGTATGAAAACGTTTGTGTCACTGTGCATGAACCTGGATGACAGCGTGTGGGAATGTGCTGCAGGGATTTACCCATAATACAGCAGTAATCTGAGGCAGCCGCAGCGCTCTGAGTGCAGAGATTAACTGAGTCGGTGCTGTTCGTCAGGCTCCCAGCGAGCACGCTGAGCTGCTGGGCGGGTATCATGAGGGTCACAGAAGAAGCTGGTGGGACGGACCTCTTCTCAGTGTGGTCCTAGATCCTGGTCTGAAGGTTTGGTGGTGTTAAACTCCGGCTTCAGAGGAGGACGACCCGTCTCGCTCTTTAAATATTCTGTCAGTCAGAGCAGCCTGCGGGGGGAGAGAGGGCGAGGGACATCTACAGTTACATAACTTTCAGCTTTCAGCATCTCACAGCATCACAGCATCACAGCATCACTGCACGGCATCACTGCACGGCATCACTGCACAGCATCACTGCACAGCATCACAGCATCACTGCACAGCATCACAGCATCACTGCACGGCATCACTGCACGGCATCACTGCACAGCATCACTGCACAGCATCACAGCATCACTGCACAGCATCACAGTATCACTGCACAGCATCACTGCACGGCATCACTGCACAGCATCACTGCACAGCATCACTGCACAGCATCACAGCATCACAGCATCACTGCATCACTGCACGGCCGATTGTTATAACACACACGGAGCATGTGAGCGCGCAGTTTAATCAGACATTGACTCCATGATCAGTGGCTGCTCTCCTCACCGTCACAGCTCAGACCTGTTTGATCCATACGATGTCGACAGTAACACAAAAAACAACAAAGACACGACAAACAGAGCAGATGGAAGGGACGTTTGTAGGAGACATGGATGTTTCATTTTGTAGAGTCCACATTTACACCTGAATTCACAACTTTGGTGTCAGAACATAGGACGTTTTTCTTTGTGAGAACTCACAGGTTTCTTGTCTGTCCCTCTGTCTGTCTGTCCCTCTGTCTGTCTGTCCCTCTGTCTGTCTGTCCCTCTGTCTGTCCGTCCCTCTGTCTGTCCGTCCCTCTTTCTGTCTGTCCCTCTTTCTGTCTGTCCCTCTGTCTGTCTGTCCCTCTGTCTGTCCCTCTGTCTGCCTGCCTGTCCGTCCCTCTGTCTGCCTGTCCTTCCCTCTGTCTGTCTGTCTGTCTGTCCGTCCCTCTGTCTGTCCCTCTGTCTGTCTGTCTGTCCGTCCCTCTGTCTGCCTGTCCTTCCCTCTGTCTGTCCCTCTGTCTGCCTGTCCTTCCCTCTGTCTGTCCGCCTGTGAGCGTTCTGATTGGCCGGTTCCTCTCAGGGTTGTGACTCAGTGGCCTGACCTCCGGCCCTCTGAGTCAGGACGTCCACACGTCAGACTGGAAAAGTCTCTCTTCAGTAGCTTCTGTTTGACCTCCGTGTCCTTCGTCCTTGCTGTCGAGCGTAAATGACACAAAAGACAGAATTATGTTTATTTAAACATGAAAAGAGGAAGAAGATGAATATTTATCTCAGAGGGTTCATGTTACCACGATGTAATGTTTTTCAACTCTGATGTTTTAAAGTGAGCTGACTCTGTCTCTTTGTCTCTTTGTCTCTGTGCAGTGGAGGACAGACAGGAGGCATGACAGAGGAGAAATGTCCCCAGCTGGTGGACTACTTTGTAGTGGCAGGTCTCGACCCTGCGGGGCCCTGGAAGCCCCTGGACGAGGATGGCAAGACCTCCAGCTCCTCCTCCTCCTCGACGTCGTCCTCCGCCTCTTCCTCGTCTTCGGGCCGGGCGGTGGACCCGGTGACGGACCTGGTGGTGATCGCCCGGGGGCTCGGGGAGGAGGTGCCGGAGGGCTTCACCTGCATCGAGAAGACGCTGGGCGGACACTCGGCCGAGCTGAGCGCCGGCCTCATCAACAACCCGCACCTGTATCTGTGCTACCGACGAGGGCGCGACAAACCGCCCATAATGGACCTCGGGTGAGACGCACACACACACACAGGTGTCCCGTCCTGAGAGACACGGCTTGTAGACTGGTGTTTAGGAGCAGGGCTTCTGTCAGTGATGCTCTGAGCGACGCACACTCAGCGTGTTGCTGTGGATGCAGGACTGAGCTGTGGCTCCTGCATATTAAAGCTTCAGCTTATGTAATGGAGAGGATTATGTAATGCACGCGCTCTGCTCCTCCATTGTTCCGTTCCTGTTGGATAGTTTAATTACTCTGGATTACACTGGATCTGAGGGATAATGAGGAGAATCCTCTTAATCATCAGATCACATCTTTCCCCTTTGACAGCGTGGAGCGAGGGCGACCTGTTCCTTTGATCAGGAGAGTCCGACTGAAGCTAATCATGAGATCAACGGTTGTTTTTTCCACCGGCACACTGCGTATAGTCTTAGTGATACAGATGGTACAGATCCCAGCGTTGCTGGCGGCTCCAGCTCTGACCTCCGTCCTCCCTGCAGGGTTCTGTATGAGGGGAAGGAGCAGCTGAAGCAGGGCTGGTACGTCATCGAGACGACTCCTTACAGCCGCTCGGCCAGTCTGAGCGCGGGCGGCGCTCCGACGGCTCACCGGGTCTTCCTGACGTACCGGCGGGCTCTGGACTCGCAGGGCCTCCACACGCTGGGCGTCACCGACATCACCCTGCTGCTGCCCAGCAAGGGAGAGGTGGCCCCCCACACCTTCTGCAGGGTGGACAAGAACCTGAACACTGGCATGGTGAGCCCCGCCTGATGCCCTGGGTCTGATGGTTGTTGTGGATCTCACCTCTGCACACAGTGCAGCGTTGTGTTGTGTTGTGTTGTGTGGACTGTTGTTTATAATGGTGGACAGGTGAGTCACAGCTGTTTGTGTGTCTGCAGTGGGGTCCAGCTCTGTATGTGTGCTACAAGAGAGCCGTGGCCAAAGCCAACGCCTTGGTGTACGAAGCCAGTGAGTATCCGAGCACTGCACGCACACACACACACACACACACACACACACACACACACACACGCACGCTGTAAACACACACACGCTGTGAACACACACACACACACACAGGGACCTTCCCTCACAGCACAGGGGTGTGGTCCTGGCGTTCAGGTGTGAACAGACGTGTCTGTGCTGCAGGTCTGATCAGTCGGTACCCAGAGGAGGACGTGGAGTCGTTTCCTCTGCCGGAGTCGGTGCCGGTCTTCTGTCTGCCGATGGGCGTCACCGTGGAGAGCTGGCCTCTGAACACAAAGTACCAGCTGCCGGTCTTCTCCACCTTCGTCCTCACCTCCGCCTCTGGGGACAAGGTGGGTGAAATAACACGCATCAAAGATCCCACGCAGACAGGAGGGGCGGAGTTAACGGCTGCTTTCCTCCCGGCAGGTGTACGGAGCCGCCATCCAGTTCTACGAGTCTTTCTCCAGGGAGCAGCTGTCGGAGCGGCAGAGCGTGCGGCTCGGCCTGCTCAGCGTGGTCGACCGGCGGCCCATCACGAACCGCAGCCTGCAGGTGAAGAAGAGCATCTGCGTCCTGTCCCACTGGCCCTTCTTCACCGTCTTCCAGAAGTTCCTCACCTTCGTTTACAGATACTCCATCTCCGGGCCGCATGTCCTGCCTCTGGAGAAGTCTGTACCTTCTATTTATTACTCAGTTCATCTGAAGCCTGAATGAGTGTTTGAATTAAAGTGCAGCAGCATCAGTGTCTCCTCCTGTCTTTGCAGACACATCTCCAGCTTCATGCACAACGTCCCGTTTCCGTCCCCTCAGCGTCCCCGCATCCTCGTGCAGGTACGAACACCACCGAGCTGCAGCCGCGGCTTTACTGCCAGTGTCGGGTTTGATAAAAACATCCTGTCACTCCCTCCTCCTACAGGCTGTAGGTGGCGCTGTGGTCACAGAACAAACTGGGTAACTGTACGAGCTCGGACATATCAGTCCTGTTAAAATCATTGGTGCTGATCTCTCAGGGCTTGTGATGTGATTGGTGTTAATCCACCTGATGACGGTGTCTGCATGTTTTGTGGAGCTGCAGAGCGCCGGGCTCTCTCTGGGTCTGTGGAAGTAAACGTCTGAAATCTGCTGCGGATCAAAAGACACGTGTTGTTATAATCGCTGCAGTCAGAACAGAATCAGTCAAATCTGGAACATTCCTGCTCGTGACTTTCTGTTTCGTTATGTGTCTGACTTCACTGAGGCTGCGAGTCTTCACAGGCCTCAGTGTGTCCACTGTCAGTCTGCATCTGTCTGTGTGTGTCGATGCTTTAATGTGTGCGTGTGTCTTGCAGCTCTCTCCGTATGACAACCTGCTGCTCTGCCAGCCCGTCTCCTCTCCACTTCCTCTCAGGTCAGTGTACGGCTGATTCCCTCTGAGGGTTAATTCACATTCGACTGTTGAATCTGCACCCAGATGAAAAGCAGAGTCAGCCTGTGTGTAAACAGTGCAGCGGCCTGGTTGTGTGTCTAAACCGTCGCCTGTGTGTGTGACAGCGGTGCGAGCTTCCTGAAGCTGCTCCAGAACCTCGGCCCAGAGAACGCCTGCACGCTGCTGCTCGCCGTCCTCACCGAGCACAAACTGCTGCTGCACTCGCTCCGACCCGACGTCCTCACCTCCGTCAGCGAGGCCCTCGTCTCTGTAAGAATGACACACACATGGCTTAGAGCTGCAGCAGAGACAAATGATCTATAGACGTACAGAGAAGACTTCACAGACCCTGACTGTTGCTCTGTTTGTCTCCAGATGAGTTTCCCGCTGCGGTGGCTCTGTCCATACATCCCTCTGTGTCCGCTGCAGATGGCTGACGTGCTGCTTGCGCCGATGCCCTTCATCGTTGGCGTCCACTCCAGCTACTTCGACCTGTACGACCCCCCTGCCGACGTGGTCTGTGTAGACCTGGACACCAACACCATCTTCCAGTGAGTCCATCGCTGCAGCGACTTTCACAGATCTAAACCTGTCGATCACCATCATGGTTTCTCTCTCTCCATGCTACAGGTCAGAGGATAAGAAGCCGTTGTCATGGCGATCATTACCCAGGAAGCATGGCAAGACTCTGTTCAACACCCTGACCAGCCTCCACAAGACCTTGGAGAAAAGTGAGTGATGCCCCCTCCTGTCAGAACAGAAACAACAAAAAGGGACCACTGCTCCTCTCACGCTGCTTGTTGTGGCTGCAGTTTGCACTCCTGGCCAGGAGGAGGCGACGCTGGAGTTCCTGCTGACCGACTACGATCAGATCTACAGGCGTCAGAAGCAGCTGGAGCTGGAGATCCAGGAGGCCTTCCTGCGCTTCATGAGCTGCCTGCTGCGAGGATACCGAACCTTCCTGCTGCCCATCACGCAGGCGCCGTCCGACACCACCACCGACTGCAGCTCCCTGTTCAACCTGCAGGGTGCGCTCGTCTTCACATCTAACAAACACTGTTTAAACTGCTGCGTGTTTATTCTAATTGTGGGTGGGAGGGGAGTCTACTGGTCAGCAGCTTCACCACTAGGTGGCGGTACATTCTACATCTGGTCCTGTAAACTCTTCCTCGTCCTCCTCCTGCAGGCTTCCTGAAGTCTCGTGATCGGACGCAGCAGAAGTTTTACTCTCAGCTGACGAGGACTCAGATGTTCACTCAGTTCATCGAGGAGTGCTCCTTCGTCAGCGACCGCCACGCCTGCCTCGAGTTCTTCGATGAGTGCGTCCAAAAGGTCAGAACGGGTTTTCAGAAGCCGCGCTGTGTGTCCGTCAGTGTGTAACCTCCCTGATGTGTTTGTGAGCAGGTGGATGTGGAGAAGCCGGAGGAGGTGAGGCTGATTGATCTGGATGAGACGCACAGTGGAGAACACACCGTCTTCATCATGCCTCCCGAAGAACCACAGGAACCAGATGGATCCGAGTGCCCCGCCCTCTACAGGTACCCCCTCTGCTGTGACCAGCTAAAGCTCTGCTCAGCTGGAGGCTGGCTCCAAAAACTGTCTGTCCCCACAGACCTCCATGTCCAACTGTCCCCATTTACAGCAGAAACAAACAGGTTTACAAATGCTGTTTGGTCTTTATTAACAGTTTCTCTGTTATTGACTCCATTTTGGAGCCAGCCTCTAGTGGACACTCGTGGAACTGCAGGTTTCCGCCCTCGGTTACATCCCGGAATGTTTTTGATTCCTACCAACGTTTTTCAAACTTCTTTTTTTTCCTGTGTGCAGTTATGAGACCTTCCCCACCCTGAAACCGGAGCTCTTTGACCGACCCCAGGACCAGCTCCGCGTGCCAGCAAAAGGCAGCGCCCCCAGCAGCCCCGCCCCCCGCCGCACTAAACAGGTGACATCATCAAACAGAGCGCTGATGTTTGTTGTTGGTAAATATCCTCCGCTGCTCTAATGTGGAGGACGAAACAGATGAATGCACCCATGAGCTGAGGTTCACGATGTGACCCAGTTTTACTGTGGATCATTTTAGTTTAATGAATCAGTATCAATATTTCACAGCTCATTCAATATGCAGAGGCCACAGCCTGTGTGTGTGTGTGTCTGTGTGTGTGTCTGTGTGTGTCTGTGTGTGTGTCTGTGTGTGTGTGTGTGTGTGTCTGTGTGTGTCTGTGTGTGTGTCTGTGTGTGTGTGTGTGTGTGTCTGTGTGTGTGTGTGTGTGTGTGTGTGTCTCTGTGTGTAGGAAAGTTATTTTCAGATCAAGTGAATAGAAGGACAAACCATCAGGAGGACAGTATCTCCTTAAATAACTGTTGGTTTACTGGGTGAAGATGTTTAAATGTCTCGGTTCGTCCTCCTGTGAGACACCCACAGGATTTTCTTTAGATTTGACAAACATACAGTTTAAGTCCTTTTTCAACACGTTGACATGATGCGCTCAGCTGCAGTGCAGACATCCATACAGCGGGGGGCGCTGCAGGATGAATGACACGGTGACTGCATCACTTCCTCGGTGGACACGGGGGACTGCAGTTTAGTTACTGTGTGTAATGAAAGTTTAAAAACAGGAATCCAGAAATGTCACCGAATGATTCGACCATCTCAGCCAGTGGCGTCACAGTCTGACCTCATGTGACCCGCAGGAGATCAAAGTGGCCCAGAAGCGAGCTCAGAAGTACTCGGCGGTGCCGGACATGTGGTCCAAGTGCCTGCTGGGTCACTGCTACGGCCTCTGGTTCATCTACCTGCCCACCTTCGTACGAGCCGAGACCGCCAAAGTCCGCGCCCTGCACAAGGCCTACGACGTCCTGAAACACATGGAGAACCGCAAGGTGGTGCTGCCAGACGAGGTGAGGCGCGTCCAGGGTCAGAGGTCACTGCTGGTCAGAGCAGGAGAGTGACGATGTGTGTGTGTGTGTGTGTTGCAGGTGTGTTACCGGATCCTGATGCAGCTGTGTGGTCAGTACGGTCAGCCGGTCCTCGCTGTTCGAGTGCTGCTGGAGATGAAGAAGGCTGGAATCACACCCAACACCATCACCTACGGATACTACAACAAGGTCCAACACACAGAGACACAGAGACACACACAGAGACACAGACACACAGAGACACACACAGAGACACAGAGACAGACACAGACAGAGACACAGAGACAGACAGAGACAGAGACACAGACAGAGACAGAGAGACAGACAGACACAGAGACACACACAGAGACAGAGACACACACAGAGACAGACAGAGACAGACACAGACACACACAGAGAGACAGAGACACAGACAGAGACACACACAGACACACACAGAGACACACACAGAGACAGAGAGACAGACAGACACAGAGACACACACAGAGACACACACAGAGACAGAGACACACACACACACACACAGACACAGAGACAGAGACACACACAGAGACAGACACAGACAGAGACACAGACAGAGACAGAGAGACAGACAGACACAGAGACACACACACAGAGACACAGAGACAGACACACAGAGACACAGACAGAGACAGACACACACACACAGAGACACACACAGAGACACACACAGAGACAGAGACACACACACACACACACACACACACAGAGACACAGACAGAGACACAGACACACACAGACACACAGAGAGAGAGACAGACACACACAGATCAGTGAGCATGTGTATCGATGCACAGACGTGTGATCAGGTTTTGATCTGAAGTCCTGTCCCCCCTCAGGCGGTGCTGGAGAGTAAGTGGCCCTCCACCAATCAGGGCGGACGTCTCCGCTGGGCAAAGCTGCGGAACGTTCTGTTGGCTGTGGCCCAGTTCAGACAGCCAATCAAACGGCGTCAGAAGAGCGGCTCTGTAGGGTCACGAGGAGGTCAGGACGCTCTTCCTTTGTCTTCTGCTTCTTTAATAATGTTGATCCATCAAACTTTAAATGATGAAGGTTATTTTGTATTTTTACTTTTTAAAGAAGCCATGATGGACGCGGATCAGAGGCCCCGCCCCCACTCCACTCTGATTCGTCAGTCCAGTTGGAGCGGCCTGAGTGAAAGCTCGAGTCACGAGTCTCTGACCGGTCCTCTGGTGAAGAGCAACAGTTGGAACAGCATGAAGACGCCGAGTGACGGTGAGTGAGACCTGCTCAGACCCTCCTCTTCCTCAGAGCTGATGTAAACCGCCGCTCTCCTTCCGGTTTCAGCGGGCAAACCTTCTAAGACGACCATCCTCCGCAACGCAGGGACCAACAGCCGCGGGGACGGTGTCTCCTGTAAACCCCCCCTGGGACGCAGAGACACCTCCACCCCGCCTCCAGCGCCCCCCAGTGGGGTTCTGGTTCAGCGGAGTCAGGTCTGCCTCTCCAACTTCTACAAAGAGTGCGCAGAGTCGGCGGACTCGGAGCTGGACTGCAGCTGTCAGCCTGCAGAGAGAGACGGCAGGTCAGTCTGGAGGACGACAAGCGGTGACCTGCTGCAGGTTTGAGGAGTTTTCAGGGTTAATGGTGGTTGTGTTTGACCCTCAGACCCGCGGGAACACGCGACTCTGCCAACAGGAACAAAGTTGTAGACGAGAACTACAACAACGTCTCCTCCCCGAGCCGCGGGGGTCTGGCAGGGAAGCTGCAGCAGCTCCTCACACCGACCCGACACCGAGTGTCGGTGCGTCGAGCCGCCAGCGTGGATGACCGGCGGCCGGGAGCGGGCGGGATCGGACGAAGAGTGTCGGAACAGAGGCAGTCCAGGAAAGCTCAGGTTGCTGAAACTCTGCTGAAGGCCAAGGACAGGCTGGTCAGCGCCACCTCAGAGGTGACGGACGTTTACATGGAGTCAGTAAAATGATTCACTGTCTGTCAGAGTCCGTCTGATGGGTCTGCCGCCATGTTGTCTGTTTCCAGAGCTCGCTGTCTGTAGGGAGTGACCTGGACCTGACGGACACGCCCAGTCCAGCCTATCCTCTGCGCAGGTCGTGGGATGCCAATCAGGAGGGAGCGGGCATGGAGGTAACCAGCTGGTTCTGATTGGCCTGTGAGGGTGTCGATCAGTTACCCATCATCCTCCTCTCCCTCTGTCCCTCTGTCCCTCTGTGCGTCCAGGTGCTGATGTCCAGCTGCTCTCTGTGCCGCAGCTGCAACTCGCTGGTTTACGACGAGGAGATCATGGCCGGCTGGACGTCGGACGACTCCAACCTGAACTCGGCGTGCCCGTTCTGCGGCACCTCCTTCGTGCCGTTCCTGAACGCTGAGCTCTGCGACCTCGGACCTGTCAGCAGGTACCGGCCGGATCAGTCGTATTGCCGCCAGGTGGGTCAGAATATTCTGCCTCGGCCTGACGGGTGTCCTTCGTCCTTTCTGTCAGTACGGAGCGCACCAACTGGAACCTGGAGGACGAGGTGGAGAGCGCCGTGAGGCCCCCCAGTGGTCATGAGGCCTCCCTGCGGCCCCAGTGTAACGGGCTTAGCGAGGACTCCGGCTCCGAGACCAGCAGCTACTCTGAGAGCAGCAGAACCACTGCGGTAACATCCAGTTCCACCCGTCCTCCTGTCCTCCTGTCCTTCCTGTCTCCCCCGCCTCACTCCTCCCCCTCCTCCCTCAGGCTTCCTCGGTGGGTGGGACTCCTCAGGTGACGGTGGCTTACCTGAGCCCTCTGGTTCTGAGGAAGGAGCTGGAGAGTCTGCTGGAGAACGAGGGGGATGCGGTCTTGGCCCAGCCCCAGTTCCTGGACAGTCACTCCATCATCTTCTGGAACCTGGTGTGGTACTTCCAGCGGCTCGGGCTGCCCAACCACCTGCTGCAGCTGGTCAGAGCGTCGCCGCTGGTCGGCCACTTCACACAGGTGGGTGCTGCTTCAGCAGGGGCCGGGCGGCGCCTGTAGAGACGTCCTCACACTCTGTTTCTATTCCCCAGTCGGAGAACTCGGCAGTGAGGGTCCGCCTGCTCTGGGACACCCTGACCCCCGACACTGACCAGTGGCCCCCCCTCTACATCCTCTGGAGGATCCACAGTAAGAGACGCAGCCGGTGCACCTCGGCAGCATCACAAACACTCCTTCACTCCCTCCTCTTCCTCCCACCAGGCGGCGCCCCGATGAGGAACTACAGCTGGCGGCGGCACAACCACCCGTTCACCCTGTCCTTCCTGGAGGAGGTCCTGCGCTGGGTCGGCATGAACGAGGTTCATAAAGCCGTCACGCTCCTCCTGGAGACGCTGGCCAAACAGCCGGGTTCTCCCAGGATCCAGAGGTGAGCTGCAGACGTCTGTACGAACCATGGAGGCAGCAGCCTGAGAGTAACGGTGTGTGTCTGTGTGTGTCTGTGTGTGTCTGTGTGTGTCTGTGTGTGTCACAGGAGTCTGTACAGAGAGTTCCTCTTCCTCACTCTGGCAGCTATGGGCAAAGACCACGTCGGTAAGTTGGGCCACTCCTCATCCAGAGCACGCACAGCAGGTCTGAGTTCTAACAGGAAGTCAGACGCTCAGATGTTTGTCCGTCTCTCTCTGTCTGCAGCGGCCTTCGATAAGAAGTACAAGGCGGCGTACTCGCGGCTCAGTGGCACTCTGGGTCGAGAGGAGCTCCGGAAGAAGCGAGCTCAGCCTCCGAGCCCCAAAGCCGTCGACTGTAGACGCAGCTTCCACCCGCCTCTGGAATGCTGAGGTCCTCCATCACAAAGTCCGACCCTGTGAGACTGTTGTTGTTCTTCGCCTCTCTGCTGCCTCCTGGTGGATGCCGGAGTGCCGCTCCTCCTCCCGTCCTCTGCTCCTCTGTTCTCTGTGTCAATCTGCTGCTTTGTTCCATTAACAGTCCAGAAGGAAGCAGCAGGAGCTCAGCCGGGTCTCTCTTCTCTACCCATAACTGAGCCGGGAAGCGCACGGCGAGCGGCTGGCGGCGTGCGGAGGGGTCGGCTGTGTCGGAGTTTCAGTTGTTGTCAGGTCGGAATGTTTCACCAGCGTTTCGGTCAGCTTTGCTTCTTTCACCTTTCAGATTCAATAAACAGACAAAACGAGAAAAAGAAGCTCCACACGTCTGAGCGATGGTTTCACAGGGAGGAGGGTCAGTCACACAGGAAGCAGACGGACCGGACCTCTGCTGACAGGGTTACCGCAGCAGCCTCTCATCTGAGAGGGTCTCTGCTCGGCAGGAGGTCTGCGGGTCCAGTGTGTTGGGAATCCTCCAGAGCTCTTAGTGTTAAATGACGTCCAGGTCAAACTGATGTTTCTACACATTAACCCCGTCCAGCCTGTGAAACACCCACTGTTTTTAAAAGAGCCTAAATTTGATTTCCTGTTCAGTTTGAAACTCTTATTTTGAAAAGGAGGATGTGGGGGTTGGGGGGATGAAAACAGCTGCAGATGACTTCATTTAACTTCAGCTCATTCTAACGTGCAGGTGTGTTCTAATAACGTGTAGGGATGGTTCTCATCTGTGATCCTGGCGGGCTGTGACACCTGAACACAGGGGGGGTGGTTTCAGGGTCAGGAAACGTGTTCGGAGGGTTTTCAGCTGAGCGCCCGGGTTAGAGCTGCTGCAGGAGGACGGGACGGGTCCAGACGGGGCGCCCTGTGTCCAGGAAAAACTCACATTCACACAAAATTTCATTTGGTCTGAAAAGATGTTTGTTTATGTAAACATGTTATTTTGGCGTCTCTGTCCCAAACCAGACGTTTAGCAGGGGGCGCTGTGGAGCATGCTTAGTTTGTGTTGTCTGACCTGCTCTGATGCATGTTCACCCTCTCGTCTGTCTGTCTGTGTGGCTGGGAGCAGCAGCAGCAGGTGGAGCCCGAGTGACGGATGTTTTAGTGCAGCAGAGCTGTAGGTGGAGGTGTTTCAGCAGGAAACTCGCTGGTGCAGCTAACTTAAATTTAAGCCTGACTTCCTGTGGTCGTCTTCTGAGCGGTTAGCACTGAGTGTATTTAAACAGAGTCCTGTGTTTGCTGTTGTAATTTATATATGGCTGTGATTTCAGTTGGACATGTTTTTTAAGAAAACACAAAAATAAAAAGGCAGCAGTGAAGCCGAGACGTCAGCGTGTGCTGTGAAGTTTTTATACAAACAACAAGCTCACCTATACCGGTACAGGAGACCCCTGTTAACAATAATCCAGTGAAATATCTGCTGCAGCTTTTATGGATTATTTATAGTGAATCTTAATAAAATGCAAAATTTCTCGGAAATTCGGATTTTAGTGCCAATTCAACCTTCCATTCCTCCATAACCCTGCAGTATTTTTTCATGAAACTCACTGTGGTGATAGAGGACACCTTCTATAAAAATAATCCAGTGAAATATCTGCCGCAACTTTTATGGATTATTTATAGTGAATTTTTAAAAATGCAAAATCTCTCAGAAATTCGGATTTTAGTGCCAATTCAACCTTCCATTCCTCCATAACCCTGCAGTATTTTTTTCATGAAACTCACTGTGGTGATAGAGGAGACCCCTGTTACCAATAATCCAGTGAAATATCTGCTGCAGCTTTTATGGATTATTTATAGTGAATTTTTAAAAATGCACAATTTCTTTAAAATTATGCTTTTAGTGCCAATTCGACCTTCCATTCCTCCATAACCCTGCAGTATGTTTTCATGAAACCCACTGTGGTGATAGAGGAGACATTCTATAAAAATAATCCAGTGAAATATCTGCTGCAGCTCTTATGGATTATTTATAGTGAATTTTAATAAAATGCAAAATTTCTCAAAAATTCGGATTTTAGTGCCAATTCGGCCTTCCATTCCTCCATAATCCTGCAGTATTTTTTCATGAAACTCACTGTGGTGATAGAGGACACCTTCTATAAAAATAATCCAGTAAAATATCTGCTGCAGCTTTTATGGATTATTTATAGTGAATTTTAATAAAATGCAAAATTTCTCGGAAATTCGGATTTTAGTGCCAATTCAACCTTCCATTCCTCCATAATCCTGCAGTATTTTTTCATGAAACTAACTGTGGTGATAGAGGACACCTTCTATAAACATAATCCAGTGAAATATCTGCTGCGGCTTTTATGGATTATTTATAGTGAATTTTTAAAAATGCAAAATTTCTCAGAAATTCGGATTTTAGTGCCAATTCAACCTTCCATTCCTCCATAATCCTGCAGTATTTTTTCATGAAACTAACTGTGGTGATAGAGGACACCTTCTATAAACATAATCCAGTGAAATATCTGCTGCAGTTTATATGGATTATTTATAGTGAATTTTTAAAAATGCAAAATTTCTCAGAAATTCGGATTTTAGTGCCAATTCAACCTTCCATTCCTCCATAACCCTGCTGTATTTTTTTCATGAAACTCACTGTGGTAATAGAGGAGACCTTTTATAAAAATAATCCAGTGAAATATCTGCTGCGGCTTTTATGGATTATTTATAGTGAATTTTAATAAAATGCAAAATTTCTCAAAAATTCGGATTTTAGTGCCAATTCGACCTTCCATTCCTCCATAACCCTGCAGTATTTTTTCATGAAACTCACTGTGGTGATAGAGGAGACCTTTTATAAAAATAATCCAGTGAAATATCTGCTGCAGCTTTTATGGATTATTTATAGTGAATTTTTAAAAATGCAAAATTTCTCAGAAATTCGGATTTTAGTGCCAATTCAACCTTCCATTCCTCCATAATCCTGCAGTATTTTTTTCATGAAACTCACTGTGGTGATAGAGGACACCTTCTATAAACATAATCCAGTGAAATATCTGCTGCAGTTTATATGGATTATTTATAGTGAATTTTTAAAAATGCAAAATTTCTCAGAAATTCGGATTTTAGTGCCAATTCAACCTTCCATTCCTCCATAATCCTGCAGTATTTTTTCATGAAACTCACTGTGGTCATCGGGGAGACCTTTTATAAAAATAATCCAGTGAAATATCTGCTGCAGCTTTTATGGATTATTTATAATGAATTTTAAAAAATGCAAAATTTCTCAGAAATTCGGATTTTAGTGCCAATTCAACCTTCCATTCCTCCATAACCCTGCAGTATTTTTTCATGAAACTCACTGTGGTGATAGAGGACACCTTCTATAAAAATAATCCAGTAAACTATCTGCTGCAGCTTTTATGGATTATTTATAGTGAATTTTAATAAAATGCAAAATTTCTCAGAAATTCGGATTTTAGTGCCAATTCAACCTTCCATTCCTCCATAACCCTGCAGTATTTTTTCATGAAACTAACTGTGGTGATAGAGGACATCTTCTATAAAAATAATCCAGTGAAATATCTGCTGCGGCTTTTATGGATTATTTATAGTGAATTTTTAAAAATGCAAAATTTCCCAGAAATTCGGATTTTAGTGCCAATTCAACCTTCCATTTCTCCACAATCCTGCAGTATTTTTTCATGAAACTAACTGTGGTGATAGAGGACACCTTCTATAAACATAATCCAGTGAAATATCTGCTGCAGTTTATATGGATTATTTATAGTGAATTTTTAAAAATGCAAAATTTCTCAGAAATTCGGATTTTAGTGCCAATTCAACCTTCCATTCCTCCATAACCCTGCTGTATTTTTTTCATGAAGCTCACTGTGGTAATAGAGGAGACCTTTTATAAAAATAATCCAGTGAAATATCTGCTGCAGCTTTTATGGATTATTTATAGTGAATTTTTAAAAATGTAAAATTTCTCAGAAATTCGGATTTTAGTGCCAATTCAACCTTCCATTCCTCCATAACCCTGCAGTATGTTTTCATGAAACTCACTGTGGTGATAGAGGAGACCCCTGTTACCAATAATCCAGTGAAATATTTGCTGCAGCTTTTATGGATTATATATAGTGAATTTTTAAAAATGCACAATTTCTTTAAAATTATGCTTTTAGTGCCAATTCAACCTTCCATTCCTCCATAACCCTGCAGTATGTTTTCATGAAACCCACTGTGGTGATAGAGGACACCTTCTATAAAAATAATCCAGTGAAATATCTGCTGCAGCTTTTATGGATTATTTATAGTGAATTTTTAAAAATGCAAAATTTCTCAAAAATTCGGATTTTAGTGCCAATTCAACCTTCCATTCCTCCATAACCCTGCAGTATTTTTTCATCAAACTCACTGTGGTCATCGGGGAGACCTTTTATAAAAATAATCCAGTGAAATATCTGCTGCAGCTTTTATGGATTATTTATAGTGAATTTTAATAAAATGCAAAATTTCTCAGAAATTCGGATTTTAGTGCCAATTCAACCTTCCATTCCTCCATAACCCTGCAGTATGTTTTCATGAAACCCACTGTGGTGATAGAGGAGACATTCTATAAAAATAATCCAGTGAAATATCTGCTGCAGCTCTTATGGATTATTTATAGTGAATTTTAATAAAATGCAAAATTTCTCAAAAATTCGGATTTTAGTGCCAATTCAACCTTCCATTCCTCCATAATCCTGCAGTATTTTTTCATGAAACTCACTGTGGTGATAGAGGACACCTTCTATAAAAATAATCCAGTAAAATATCTGCTGCAGCTTTTATGGATTATTTATAGTGAATTTTAATATAATGCAAAATTTCTCAGAAATTCGGATTTTAGTGCCAATTCAACCTTCCATTCCTCCATAACCCTGCAGTATGTTTTCATGAAACTCACTGTGGTGATAGAGGAGACCCCTGTTACCAATAATCCAGTGAAATATCTGCTGCAGCTTTTATGGATTATTTATAGTGAATTTTTAAAAATGCACAATTTCTTTAAAATTATGCTTTTAGTGCCAATTCAACCTTCCATTCCTCCATAACCCTGCAGTATGTTTTCATGAAACCCACTGTGGTGATAGAGGACACCAAACATAATCCAGTGAAATATCTGCTGCAGCTTTTATGGATTATTTATAGTGAATTTTAATAAAATGCAAAATTTCTCAGAAATTATGCTTTTAGTGCCAATTCAACCTTCCATTCCTCCATAATCCTGCAGTATGTTTTCATGAAACCCACTGTGGTGATAGAGGACACCTTCTATAAACATAATCCAGTAAAATATCTGCTGCAGCTTTTATGGATTATTTATAGTGAATTTTTAAAAATGCACAATATCTTTAAAATTATGCTTTTAGTGCCAATTCAACCTTCCATTCCTCCATAATCCTGCAGTATTTTTTCATGAAACTCACTGTGGTGATAGAGGACACCTTCTATAAAAACAATCCAGTGACATATCTGCTGCAGCTTTCATGGATTATTTATAGTGAATTTTAAACATCTCGTCTGGAGTATAAACTTTCTGTTTTGCGGCCTTTATTTTTTTACATGGTCGCTTTACATCTTATTTTGAAAGGTCATGCCGGATGTCGTGTTCGCAGCTTCGTCTCTGTTCGTGTGTTTTCGGGAGCATCACCGGCTGAGTCCGCTGAGGAGCGCCGCGCGCCTGCAGGTGAGTTCGCGGCTCGTTCAGGGGGCGGGAGACTCCCGCCGCGGCGCGAGCTCGGTTAGACCGGCTCGTTGTGGTCACGTGCGCGCCGCTCCGTGCTGTTTGGGGTGAAACGGGTTAAAAACGTCCGTCTGTGGGCGGATGCTAGCTGCTGCTGTTAGCCTGCAGCAGAACCCACACGGACCGATGCTGCTGTTCCACGAGGGACGGCGTGACCGTGGATTAGGCGCGTGCCGGTCAGAGGAGAGATCAATAAGCATCGATTATCTGTGAACAATATGTTTATAGCATGTGATAAACGGGACGGCTGAGTTTGTGACCGTTGAACGGGTTCGGCGGTGAGGACGCACCTGCGCGTCATCAGCCTGTGATGGTGTCGCGTCATCAGCCTGTTTGTTGTCGTAGTGAAACACCTGCTGTGTGTGCGGGGTGCGGGGCGTGGGGTGCGTTTGTTTCCGTCACGGTGCAGCGTGGGTCCAGCGGCCCGAACCGTCCACCCCAGGAGGTCTGCACAGACTCACAGCAAGGACAAAGGCCTGTCCACCTGTCCACCTGTCCCCCTCAGTCATTAGACACACCTGGCCCAGTCAGCCAGACCATCACAGGTAACCATGGAAACATTTAGTGCTGTTGTTTTTTACCCAGACCCACCCACTGAGGTCTGTGACCACATATAAACCATGTTTCCCCCCAAACAGTTAGACCTGATGAAGCTGATGGATGAGCAGAGAAACGTCTTCTAGAAAACTCCACAGTCCAGACGCCTCGCTTCAACCTGCTCCACGTTTTAACTCAGAACGATCCTTTGTTTGTGATTCAGACAGTAACGGTGTTTGTTTCTGACGCAGGGTGACACCAGTCTGCAGGACTCAGAGCAAACGCAGACAGAAACAGCTTCAGGTCTGAGTGAGGGTCCAGGAGCCGCCTGATGTGGGAGGAAGCGCTGCTGCTGCTGCTCGGCCTGGGAGGTGAAACGTTTTATTAACACACATTTTCAGACTCATAAGTTAAAACGTTTTCTGATTTGAGTTGAAAGAGTTAACAGGAAGTTGTGTCCGTCCAAACTAACCAGAGCCTTCCTCTCTGCCTCAGCTGTAGTGGCGTCTCAGTGCTGGCAGGGGGCGACCTTCCCTGAGGCTGTGGTGTCTCCCACCATGGACAGCAGCGGGATCCTGCGGGTGCCCGGCGTGGCGTCTCTGCCGCAGTGCGTGGCGGCGTGCTGCGACCTCCCCGGGTACGACCTGGCCTGGCTGTTCGAAGGCCGCTGCTATATCCTGAGCTGCCAGCAGAGGGAGAACTGCCAGCCCCGAGAGAGGCCCGGGGCCGACTCCTTCCTCGCCTTCCTACGGAGGGCGTCGCCGCAGACGCTGATGCTTCAGTCCCTGGTGAGGGGAGAGCCGTACGGCGGGCGCTGGAGGCCGCTCTCTCGGTCCTCGGAGGCCCCTGCAGATCTTGACGCTCTGAAGGATCTGGCCCTCTTTGATGGGCCCCAACAGGGCTTCTCTGATCCCGGCATGCTGGATGTGGAGTACTCGGAGGGAAGCCAGGAGGAGAGGGGCGGGGCCGGATCAGAGACCGATCTGCCTCCTCTGAAGGGAAGAGAAGGGCTCAACCGGTCCGAGGCCGAGGAGGGCCCGGAGAGCAGGGGGTCCGAGGGGGGGAATGGAACCAGGACTGATCCTCCTGCTGCACAGGAAACCGTAAGCAATCAGTTAACCCTCTGTTATCCTGCCTGTCACATGACCAGTCAGTGTGCTCTGATTGGTCGGCGCCATCCTGTGTGTGTGTGTGTCTGTGTGTGTGTGTGTGTGTGTCTGTGTGTGTGTGTGTGTGTGTCTGTGTGTGTCTGTGTCTGTGTGTGTCTGTGTGTGTGTCTGTCTGTGTGTGTGTGTGTCTGTGTGTGTGTGTGTGTGTCTGTGTGTGTCTGTTTGTGTGTGTCTGTGTGTGTGTGTCTGTGTGTGTCTGTTTGTGTGTGTCTGTGTGTGTGTCTGTGTGTGTCTGTGTGTGTGAGTGAACATTTTTGGATGTTTCTCTCTTCACAGACTGAAACACAGAGCAGCAGTGTGTCTCCATCTTTAACACCAGCCGCTGGCTCCACCCACACAGTGGTGACATCAGTCTCTGCTCCACCTGCCGCCTACGGGCCCAGAACAACGACGAAGCCAGGCAGGTGTAGCACTGATCACCGTGGCAACCTGTCTGTTCAGAGTCATGGACACTCAGCATTTCTCTGATTAGAAATTAATTTATTTACATTTAATTAAGTTGATTTCATCCTGCAGGGCCCCTGGTGGTGTCTGTAGGAAACCCTGTAGATCACACAGCAGCCGCAGTGACCCACAACTCTGCAGAGACTCCTGAACCCAGCAGTACTGAACACACACACACACACACACACACACACAGACACACACACACACACAGAGACACACACACACACATACACACACACACACACACACACACACACACACACATACACATACACAGACAGACACACACACAGAGACACACACACACACACACACACACACACACACAGAGACACACACACACACACACACACACACACACACACATACACAGACAGACACACACACAGAGACACACACACACACACACACACAGACACACACACACACACAGAGACACACACACACACACAGAGACACACACACACACACAGAGACACACACACACACACACACATACACAGAGACACACACACACACAGACACACACACACACACAGAGACACACACAGACACACACACAGAGACACACACAGACACACACACACAGAGACACACACAGACACACACACACACAGACACACACAGACACACACACACACACACACACACACAGAGACACACACAGACACACACACACAGAGACACACACAGACACACACACACAGACACAGACAGACACACACAGAGACACACACAGACACAGACAGACACACACAGGTGTTACTTATGTGTTGATTGTCTCTCTCAGTCTCACTGAAGTTGGTCCAGTCTGTGGTCAGAGCTCCGCCCACCACCCATCCACCGGCTCAGACGGTGACCTTTGACCCCGTCACACACTCGCCTGCCTCCAGTATTAACCCGCCAACGACGACGGCTCAGACAGGTGACCTCATGAAGACAGACGCCACACGGTGAAGCCTGGAGTCAAACATGGCTGATGTGTCTTGTTCCTCTCAGAGGTCAGAGGGTCAAACCCTGGTCCGGTGGCCGTTGTGGGTCCAGACAGGAAGCTGTTCCTCCCGCTGAGCAGCGTCACGCTCGATGGCAGCCGCAGCAGTGATGACCGCGGCGTCAGCAGCTTCCACTGGGAGCTGGTCAGGTGGGTTCGACTTTACATCATCGACACACACACACACAGACAGACAGACACACACACACACACACACACAGACAGACACACACAGACACACACACAGACACACCGACTCACTGCAGCGTGGTCCTGTCCTCTCTCAGTGGTCCTCCGGGGTTAAAGCTGGAGGACAGGGATCAGGCTGTCGCCACGGTAACAGGTGTTCGGGTGGGGCGCTACACCTTCAGGCTGACGGTGTCTGACCAGGAGGGGGCGACAGACAGCGCCTCGCTGACCGTCTGGGTGCTGGAAGGTGAGCTGTGTGTCCAGAGGCGTCCTGCTCCTCTGATGAAGACGTTTGTTTGGCCTGCTTCAGTGATGAAGGACTTCCTGTTCTCCTCCTGCAGCCAGAAGTCTTCCTCCGGTCGCTCACGCCAGCGGCAGCCACACCCTCACTCTCCCCAACAGCTCTCTGGTCCTCAGGGGGTCAGTGACTGACGGAGACCAGAGTGAGGTCCACTACCTGTGGACCAGAGACATCCAGAGTCCTGCTGCTGGGGTCAGTATGCACACAGGCGCAGTGGGTGGGTGGAGTCTGATGGAGTCATTTCTGACCCCTGCTGGTTGCAGGACGTGCTGTACGGCTCGGAGACGCAGGCCTCCCTCTACCTGGCTAACCTGGTGGAGGGCACCTACCTGTTCCAGCTGAGAGTGAGCGACGCTCAGGGCCGCTCCAGCTCCTCCACGGCCACGGTGGAGGTCCGACCAGGTGGGGCTGTGTCCACATGTCCACATGTCCTGCTGGGCCTGTCTGACTGTCCCTCCTGTGTGTCTGCAGAGCCGGGCGCGGGGGAGCAGGTGGAGCTGGAGATGCTGGTGTCACTGTCTCAGGTCAGTGTGGCTCAGAGGGACAAGGTGGTCCGACAGCTGGCCGCGCTGATCCACGTGCTCGACAGCGACATCCAGGTCCGCGCGCTGCAGGGACACTCGCACCTCAGGTACCAGCACGCACCACCTCACTGCTCCACGCACCGACACAGGAAATGACCTCAGTCTGTGCCCGTTGCAGCACGGTGCTGCGGTTCTCCGTCCGGGGCCCCTCGGGGCTGCTTCCGAGCTCCCGATTGGTCGGTCTGCTGAGGAACCAGCTGCTCAGGGAGAAGAGCGACTACCTGCTGTTCAGGGCGCTGCGAGTCGACACCGCCTGTGAGTCTGAGCTGCAGCAGCAGAGCCGGCCTGCTGCCGGACCCTGATCTAACCCGCCGCTGTGGTTCTCCCCTCAGTGTGTCTGCTCCGCTGCTCGGGCCGGGGTCAGTGCGATCCCGTCACAAAGCAGTGCGCCTGCGACCCCTTCTGGACCGAGAACCTGATTCGACGTTACCTCGGCGACGGAGAGAGCAACTGTGGTGATGTGATGTTTTGATGTTCAGCAGTGAATCCGGCTCTGTTGTCAGATGCAGGTTTCTGACTCTGCTCCTCCTGACAGAGTGGAGGATCCTGTACGTCATCCTGAGCAGCTTCGTCCTCGTGGTCCTCATCCTGTCCCTCAGCTGGACCTTCATGTGCTGCTGCAGGAGGTGAGCTGGCAGTGACGCTGATCCCAGACCAGCCTCACCCAGTGTGTGTGAACATGTTGTGCTGGTTGTGTGCAGGAAGAGACAGACCAAAGTGAGGAAGAAAACCAAATACACCATCCTGGACAACATGGACGAGCAGGAGAAGGTGGAGCTCCGGCCCAAATTCAGTGAGTCCCTGCAGCCTGGTCAGTTCAGATGATCTAACCAGAGATGATTTCACATTACAAAAACATTTTCATGTCCCCGAACCGTCCTCGTTTCTTAGGACCTGATGAGTGTGCCTTCCTCTGCAGGTATCAAACATCGCAGCACAGAGCACAACTCCAGCCTGATGATGTCAGAGTCGGAGCTGGACAGCGACCAGGACACCATCTTCAGCCGGGACAGGCCGGTCCGCAGCAGGAACCGGATCAGCACCCAGGCCGCCCGCAACGGGAACGCCTTCGGATGACTGGACGACCTGCCGCTGGGACATGTTAGGTTTTTATTCTGGGACGCCAGTTTTCCTGCACTGAGAGGTCAGTAAATGCACCACAGAACCACTTCAGGGACAAACTCCTACAGACGAGGACACGAGACTTGGAGGACAAATCCGTGTTGACCTCAGACTGATTGCTAACAGGATGTCTCACTCAGTCTACCGCTAGACTTTAAAAAGGAACTGTGGGTAATCATCTTTGCCCAGGGACACGTGACAGGCCTTAGCCTAGCGTAGCACAAAGACTGGAAGCAGGGGGAAACTGCTAGCCTAGCTCCATCAAGACTAAAAAATGTACCCGTAGGCTGCATGCTAACTCTTTTGTAAATGATGTGTGCTAACATGCTAACCTCCAAGAGTCAGTGTCTTTAAGGTAACTTAGGCTAACACATGTCACATAACACTTATCGTATAACCCAGGCCTGTTAGCGGCTAATGTGCTACGTTTCAGTGCAACATAAAAAAGAAAAAAGTACAAATCAAAGTATTTTGGCTTACATGTAGCATCCTAGCATTGTTGCTAACAGGCCAACGTTAAATACCTAATAAACCAAAAATATTTGAACACTCTAAAGCTAACTTTATTAGCATTAGCATTATTTGGCCTAGCTTAGCACAGAGAAAAACATTCATTTCCCAGCAAAATAAAATGTTTTTGACATTTGTTGTATCTTGTTAGCTTATTAGCTACAACAACAACCCTTAGCTAGGAAGCTACATGCTAACTTAACTCCTAATGATGCAGGAAGCTGCAGTCACCACATGCTAACTCTGCTCGTGTAGTTTTACTTTGTAGATTTTTGTTTTTAAAAACTCAAACATGACTTTATGTGCATTTTTCTGACTGTTTCATATCGTCTGTTGTGCTGCCAAAGTCTAAGATATGTATTTATTGGCTTCTTTAAAAAAAACGTACAACGTCATGTTAGTTATCTTCTTATTCTTTAATATCTATTGTCAGAAATACAAAACGTTTAAATTAATAACAAAATATTATTAAGACAAATTACAGTCATGTAAATGGACACTGTTCACATCAATGGAGGAGAATTTGTCAGGAACGCACACACACTCAGACAGACACACACACACTCTCTCTCTCACACACACACACACACACACTCTAAGAAAATAGTCAGCTACGTGGCACATCTGATTGGCGCTCTTGTGCTTTAACAAACATCATGTTGATCACGCGTCATGCAGACGGATGTTTATTGTTATGTGATTTTCTGATTCATTAGCAGCTAAATCACCTGCAGGTTGTTATTACTGGTCTCAGGTTGTGTTACTGTTTGTGTGCACCTGCTGTCATTAACCATGTCTTCGGAGCGCCGGCCTTCAGGCCTTCAGGCCTCCAAAGCACATGTACTTCACCTCCAGGTACTCGTCGATGCCGTACTTGGAGCCCTCACGCCCCAGGCCGGACTGCTTGACCCCGCCGAAGGACGCCTCGGGGGTGGACAGGAGGCCCTCGTTCACTCCGACCATCCCCACCTCCAGCTCCTCCGCCACCCTCCAGATCTGACTCACGTCCTGAGAGTAGAAGTACCCTGCACAGAGGTTCGGGTGTTCAGACCGGCGGCGGTGTCCACATACACACAGACGTTCAGACGCTCACCTGCCAGCCCGACGTTCGCGGCGTTAGCCACAGCCAGAGCTTCCTCCTCCGTGTTAAACCTGTAAGTCACAGCAGAGGGTTTGTTCGGTCAGATGTTTCCTGACACGCTGTAAGCTGCGGGGCAGCGAGTCGAAGCCCGGACCGACCTGATGACGGGCACCAGCGGCCCGAACGTCTCCTCCTTCGTGCAGAGCATGTCTGTGGTGACGTCAGCCAGCAGGGTCGGCTCCATGAAGGAGCCGTGCAGACGCTTCCCGCCTTTCAGCACCTTCGCTCCCTGGGACACAGCATCCGATATCTGCTGCACCACCTGTGGGACCAGAACCACACGTCACTGCATCAGCTGCAGAGAGCTGCAGGTCGGACTGAGACTCTCTGAGTGTTGGTCATGTGACTCCATCATGGCGTCCTGCTGAGGGGGACAGGACTTTCTGTTTGTACTGAGTTACTGTGGAATAAAGAGGTTTGGACTGTTTGAAGCTGACTTCTGGTTGTTTTCTTTGGTGCGTTTAAGTTTAACCCTTTGTAATGTTGGTGATCTGTTTGAATCAGCATCATGTTGCTGCTGACCCTCCCTGGGCTGACAAAGCTGTGCGATGACACCTGGACCGAATAAAACTCAGAACATGATGCGTTCAAGGACCATGGGACAGTTCACTGGATGATACGGTAATGAACTATTTTGTAGTAAATATGAGAATGAGTGCTGCTGCTGCGGCGGCGGCTCACCTTCTCCGCAGCCTTGGTGTTGATGAGGGGTCCCTGCGTGGTGTCGGGCTCTGATCCGTGACCCACGCGGAGCTCGGCGTCCATCGCCTGCCCCAGCCTCTCCACAAAGCGGTCGTAGATTCCGCTCTGAACCAGGAAGCGATTGGAACACACGCAGGTCTGCAGACAGAAGAAACCCGAGAGTCAGAGCGGGCAGGACCAGAAGCCCGATTCATGGAGGAGGCTCAACAACCTGAGCTCACTGCTGATCTGTGTTCAGACAGCTCAGCACCACGACCACAAAGAGGCATCATCAGTGGAGCCCAGCAACTGATCCACACACCAGACGCCAGGTGATGTTCATGTTGCCACGGTAACAGACTCCTAAACATGGCCCCAGATTCCGAGTCATCTCACCTGTCCAGAGTTCCTGAACTTTGAGGCCATGGCTCCGCCCACCGCTTTGTCCAAGTCAGCACTATCAAACACGATGAAGGGGGCGTGGCCTCCGAGCTCCATGGACGCCTTCTTCACCGTGTCAGCAGCCATTTTGAGTAACACCTGAAAGTGGAGCAGAAATACTCGAGTAAATCCTCTGCTGTAATGTTACTCCAGAGACGCCGTGGGGTCACAGGAAGTCGGGTAAGCGGCGCGGCGCTCTGACCTTTCCGGTGGCCGTGGATCCAGTGAAGGAAATTTTGGCCACCAGGGGGTCGGTGCAGAGGACCTCCCCCACAGACGGAGTCTTTTCTCTGGAGCAGGGCACCACGTTGAACACGCCCGCCGGGATCCCCGCCTGCTCCGCCAGCTGCAGTAACCATGACAACACAGGAAGTGGGTTAAAAAAAAAAAGCCTCGATGCCTGCATGTTTATATGACAGAAGCAACGTGATTGGTCCACGTTCGGCGGACTGACCTCAGCCAGGGCGAGCGCCGACAGCGGCGTGTCCTCGGCTGGTTTGACCACCACCGTGCAGCCGGCGGCGAGAGCGGCTCCGACCTTCCTGGTGATCATGGCGCTGGGGAAGTTCCACTGTGGAACATCGATCAATCACTTATCAATAGCTCTGATTCCAGCATATTACTCTGTTATTTAAATAAAGATGGCTGACAGAACGCTTTTATCTATATATATAATGTGTTTTGTGATGAGCAGCGTGTCATTACACACAGCATGGACTCTGATTGGCTGCTCACCGGTGTGATGATGGAGGCGACGCCCACCGGCTGCTTGAGGAGGAGGATCTTTCGGTCTTTGGCAGGAGCCGGGACCAGGTCTCCATAAACCCGCCGGGCCTCCTCTGAGAACCACTCCAGGAAGGAGGCGGAGTACGCCACCTCCCCCAGAGACTCACGCAGCGGCTTCCCCTGCAACACACACACACAATGAACAACACACACAATGAACAACACACACACACAATGAACAACACGCACACACAATGAACAACACGCACACACAATGAACAACACACACACACACAATGAACAACACACGCACACAAACAATGAACAACACACACACACACAATGATCAACAACACACACACACACAATGATCAACAACACACACAATGAACAACACACACACACAATGAACAACAACACACAATGAACAACAACACACACACACAATGAACAACAACACACACAATGAACAACACACACACACAATGAACAACAACACACACAATGAACAACACGCACACACAATGAACAACACGCACACACACAAAATGAACAACACACACACACACAATGAACAACACCACACACACACACAATGAACAACAACACACACACAATGAACAACACACGCACACAAACAATGAACCACACACACAATGATCAACAACACACACAATGAACAACAGCACACACACACAATGAACAACACACACAATGAACAACAACACGCACACACACAATGAACAACACACACACAATGAACAACAACACACACACAATGAACAACAACACACACACAATGAACAACAACACACACACAATGAACAACACACACAAAATGAACAACAACACACACACACACACACACACACAGCTGATTTAACGTTAACAGCAGTTCACACTCAGCATCCACAGACATCAGGGGAACTATTTCTCCAGGAGAAAGTAGTTCCGGTCAGTTTGTCTCCAGTGTGTGTCGGGTACAGTGTGTGTGTCGGGTACAGTGTGTGTGTGTCAGGTACAGTGTGTGTGTCAGGTACAGTGTGTGTGTCAGGTACAGTGTGTGTGTGTCAGGTACAGTGTGTGTGTCAGGTACAGTGTGTGTGTGTCAGGTACAGTGTGTGTCAGGTACAGTGTGTGTCGGGTACAGTGTGTGTGTGTCAGGTACAGTGTGTGTCGGGTACAGTGTGTGTCAGGTACAGTGTGTGTCGGGTACAGTGTGTGTCGGGTACAGTGTGTGTGTGTCAGGTACAGTGTGTGTCAGGTACAGTGTGTGTCAGGTGCAGTGTGTGTGTCCAGGCGTCCACATACTCACACACTCGAAGGTGATCAGCTTGGCCAGGTCCTCCTTGTGCAGCAGCAGCAGGTCAAACCACTTCCTGAGCAGGACGCTGCGCTCCTGTGACAGCACAGGTCACCACAGACACACACAACAGACACACAACAGACACACAACAGACAGAACATCAGTCAGTGTCTTCCTGCTAAATCCCAGTCAGAAGTTTGGTCATTTAAACGGTAGCCGTGGTAACCGGCAGCCCCACCTGGTGCACAGTGAGGAAGGTTTCCCTGAACAATGAAGTGGTCACTGTCCACACTGAACCCGTGAAGGGTTAATAAACATACAGTAATATGAACTATAGGTGGCGCTGTGACGCTGTGCTGCACTCAGAGCAGCAGGTACCCACGAACACACTGAGGATCAACTCATGTTATCTGTCTTCAGGGCTGCTGTGGCTCTTTGATGGTTTAGTGCAGGTTATGACGCAGCTGATCAGGATGATTGATCTGTGTAGGGCGGCAGTGTGTGTGTGTGTGTGTTCAGGGTGATGGTGGTGTGTTGTTCTTGTGTTGCGCTGAATATCCAGCATTAACCCCTAACAGTCTGGGTGCAGCCTACCTTGGCCGTGCTCCGCTTCCAGGACTGGAAGGCTGTGTACGCGGCGTCCACCGCCTGCTTGGCCTCAGCAGGACCGCAGTCTGAAACCCGGGCTATCTCCTGTCCGGTGGCCGGGTCCAGGACGGGGAAGGCCGAAGCTGCGGAGACCCAGCGGCCGTCCACGTAGCCCTGCGTCCGGAGCAGCGGCGCGGAGACGTCCAGGCTGTAGCGTCTGAGCATGGCGGCGGCGGCGGCGGCGGCGGGCGGCCCGGAGCGGAGCTGCCGGAGGAGGCGGCGAGTCCCGAGCGCGCAGACAGCGGACATCCCGGGCGGAGAGCGCGGCTCGGCGTGCGTGAGCCTCACCGTGTGATGCAGGACGTGTGTGTGTGTGTGTGTGTGTGTGTCCGCGCAGGTCTGCAGCTGAAGCTCGCGCAGCTTTCCGTCGGTTTGAACTGGTCCCTGTTAGTCACGTGACTGCACAAACACAAAACGTTCCGGGTCTCTGACCCGTTTAAACGTGTTTATACACAAAACACGGCAACAAAACAAAACCTGACCGGAAGTACAGACACAGGTTCAAACACGTCAGGAGGAGGACGGACACGTTTATACTGAGGGTGAACTACAGAAGCACGGAGCTTAAAAAACTACAACTACAGACAGCCGGACTACAGCGCCTGCGCATTGAGCGCCATCACTGAGAGAGCGCTGAAACACCGTGAAGCATGACTGCACAGTAATGTAATGAGGACGGGGACAGCAGGTGGAGCAGCTCCCACCATGCTCCATCAGGACCAGAGCGCTCACTCCTTCGATCAGTCACGCTACACAAACACGCAGTGACGCGGCGAGTGAGACGTCTGTGTTTGGAGGATCTTTGGAGCACCGTGAGGACCGATCATCAGGATCGATCCGCACCTGGCCACCGGGCGCCGAGACCCACATGAGACAGTACAGATGAAAAGTAACGAGAGGAGTGAACAGCGGGAGGAAGAGTAAACCGGAAACATAATAATAATAATAAATATTATAATAATGATGATGATGATGATGATGATGATAGAAATAGGATCATGTGAGACCTGAACGTCACATTTATTTGGTTCTTTTGTTTTGTTTTTGTTGTCACAATAAAACTTTGAACCCTTCCATATTTGGACTGACGTCAGTGTTTACAGCGGCCCCGTGACGCCGCCAGGCCCCGTCAGCCGGTCCGGCCTGTCCGGTGACCCGCTGATGTCTGAAAAGCGAAACTTACGGAAGCAGGTCGGGAGCGCGCAGTTCAGGGCGCGGAGAGATGCGGGTTCTTCAGACCGGAGATGGGCGTTCAGGGTCTGAGCGGCTTGATAGAGAACCAGCGGGACATCCACCGGGACGTCCGGTTCCGGACGAGCCGGCTGCTGATAGACGGATCCAACCTGAGCCACCTGCTGTACTACAGCTCAGGTAACCCAGAGGAGCCTCGGCCTGTAAGCCTGAGGGAGGATGATCAATGAAGGCTGATTGATTGACTGATCGATGTAAAGGTGTTTAATTCATTAGCTCAGGAAGTTTCAAAAAGTCAAAAGTTTTTTAATTAGCAGGTCACGAGTTTACTTCACAAGTACGAGCAGGAGCACATGAACACACCCGGATTTCTTCCGCGTGTAATGATTGATTTAAAAAGTATTCAGTAACCGAGTACAGATTACAGGCCCTAAAACCTAATTTGTAATGTATTCCGTTACATTACTCTGTCTGAGTAACGCATTCTGAATACTTGGATTACTCACATTGAATTGCATTTTAAGTGATTGAATGCAGCGATCAGCCCCTGCTGCCTGCAGAGGGCGCTATAAAACATTCAATAAAACCTGTCCTGTTCCAGCTGCCTGCAGAGGGCGCTATAAAACATTCAATAGACCTGTCCTGTTCCAGCTGCCTGCAGAGGGCGCTATAAAACATTCAATAGACCTGTCCTGTTCCAGCTGCCTGCAGAGGGCGCTATAAAACATTCAATAGACCTGTCCTGTTCCAGCTGCCTGCGTCACATCATGTGATTCTGTTCAGAGAAACAGAAAAACTTAATAATATATCATCATCAACATCATGACTGAGGAGCACACAGCGCTTCATCCTCAGACTCTGACCCCCATCAGTCCAGCTGCTCCGTCCTCTCTGTCCTCTCCGTCCTCTCTGTCCCCTGCAGCTTTCTGTCCAGTTTGCTGAACCAAAAACTTTGCTTTGATCAAAGATGTTGTATTGACGGTAAGAGCTCTCACTCCAATGACTATTCACCGTCATACACACGTATATAACCACACAATGAGACAAGCGATAAACAGAGTCAGAATCTGCCGTAAACAGGATCTTTGTTGTAAGAAGAAAAGATTTTTTACGTGACTTGTTTCATCGAGCAGAGTGAAAAACACTTAAAGTACCGTCGTGTAATCCACTGATTTCAACATTGTAACTGTATTCTGATTACCATCTCTTTGGAGTGTAACTGTAACGTAATACATACATGTAATCCGTTACTCCCAACACCGTTTATAATCGATTGATGTTGAAGCAGGACAGCCGACCTGTCTGCTCCTCCAACCAGCGTCAGGACTGATGCCGGTCAGACCTCTGATACTGATTGATGACGTGATCAATATTTATCTGCAGCTCAGCCACACACTGAGGACTAAACTTTAAAACGTGACATCAGCTGCAGGTTGCTAAGCAACAGGAGCAGCACATGATGGACAGGAAGTCCTCCACAGGCCAGACCTTCCTGGACCACAACATGTTCAGGGTTAGGGTCACAGTGACTGTGATGGCGTCCCTGAACTGGGACACAGCTAACAGATTTGTCTTTGGTCGGTCAGGTCTGGACCAGAACCACGGTGGGGAGTATGCTGCCTTCGAGGACCTGGTTGAGAGGTTCGTCTCGGCCCTCAGATCCTGCAGGATCGCGCCGTACGTGCTGATGGACGGAGGCTCAGACTTCACTGACAGGAAGCTTGAAACGGTGACGAGCAGAGCCGAGGACCGGATCAAGAGGGCCCATCAAGCGGCGGAGAGCGGCAGGCAGAAGAACATCCTGCCAGGGCTCATCAAGTGGGTGTTCAGGCAGACTCTGGTCCGGCTGGAGGTGCCGGTGGCCCAGTGCTTTGGGGAAGCAGACCAGGAGATCGCTGCCCTGGCCAAAGAATGGAAGTGTCCAGTACTTTCCAACGACAGTGACTTCTTCATCTTCAACCTGCCGGCGGGGATCCTGCCCATCTCTCACTTCCGGTGGAAGGCAGTGAGGCAGAGCGGCTCTCGGAGCTACATCCCCTGTAAGCGGTACCAGTCCACCAGCTTCTGCAGCTTCTTCAGAATCCGGCTCCAGCTCCTGCCCGTCTTCGCTGTCTTGGCCGGAAACGACTACGTGAAGCAGCAGCAGATCAACTGGACTCAGTTTGCACCAGCAGGCACCAAGGCGCCCCGCCTGGAGGGGCTGCTGTGCTGGCTGAGGGGCTTCCAGCAGCCTCAGAAGGCCCTGAAGGCAGCAGTGAGGCTCTTGGGAAACCTGAGCAAGACGAGTAAGGCGGAGGTGCGGCGGAGCTTGGATCTGGGGTTGAAGGAGTACCAGGTGCCGCCCAGCTGCCTGCAGAAGTTCTTCACACACGGAGAGGCCCCCGAGTTCCCGGTGGTGGAGGAGGTAACAAAACCCTTCAAAGCTGCTTTCAGACACATTCATATGGGACAGGACCCACAAGGTCAAAGGGGGACGTGGACTTTCACCTGTCTGTCTCCTAACAAGCTGCTGCATGCTGCCAGTCAGTGTCTTTTCTGTCCGCTCACACAGCTGTGTCCCGGTCTCCGGGGGGTGGCTGAGCTCGTCCCAGACTGGATGCGGCTGCCTCTGACGCAGGCCCGGCTGATCGGGGACGTCCTGGACGTGCTGCTGCTGCACCGGGTGAGCCTCAGCATCGCCGTGGAGCACAAAGACCTGCCCAGCTCCAACCTGACCTCCGGGCCGCTCCGCCAGGTGATGTACGGGCTGCTGCTGAGTGGGGGGAGGAGGCCTCAGGTGGAGGAGCGAGACAGAGACGGCCTCCAACCGAAGTTCACCCCCGTCACACCGACCTACAGCCAGGACCCCGAGCAGCTGAACCTGAGCTGTCTGCACGAGGTGACGGGTCCTCTGATCCACCGGCAGGAAGAGTGCTGCTGACACACACAGCCACAACACAACAACACAGCAACAACACAACAACAACACAGCAACACAACAACAATACAGCAACAACACAACAACACAGCAACAACACAACACAACAACAATACAGCAACAACACAACAACACAGCAACACAACAACACAACAACAATACAGCAACAACACAACAACACAGCAACAACACAACAACAATACAGCAACAACACAGCAACAACACAACAACACAACAACAATACAGCAACAACACAACAACACAGCAACAACACAACAACAACACAGCAACACAACAACACAACAGCAACAACACACCAACACAGCAACAACACAACAATAGCACAACACAGCAACAATACAACACAACAACAACCCAACAACAATACAACAACACAGCAACAACACAACAATACAACAACACAGCAACAACACAACAACAATACAACACAGCAACAACACAACAACACAACAATACAACACAACAACACAGCAACAACACAGCAACAATACAACAACACAATAATAGCACAACAAAGAAACAACACAACAACACAGCAACAACAAAACAATACAACAACAACACACAACAGCTCTCTTGTGTCTCAGGCGGACCCCTCCCAGCGCCTGCAGGTCTTGCTGGAGGCTCTGGGGGTGACCCAGGACCACCTGAGGGACCTGCCGCCTCAGCTGCAGCTCCCGGTGGCCGTGACCTGCTACTGGCTGCAGAGAGCTCAGCCAGCTCCAGGGGAGCGGCTGGTGGAGGCGCTGCTGCTGGGAATGAGCCGCGGAGACGCACCGAGGTCCAGAACTGGTAACACAAACCCAGACCGTGTGACCCACAAACCGGTTTCTGTTGAGGTGGGAAAACATTTAGAGATGACACACTGTGTGTGTGTCTGTGTGTTGCAGCTGTGGGATGCAGTAGACAAAAGCCAGATGTGTGTGACGCTCATGCCTTCAACCAATGGCAGGCCTGCCTGAAGGACACCCTCCACCTGAACCAGCTGCTGGGGTTCCCTCTGCCGGAGCCGCACATCGCGCGGTGAGACTTCACCTCTGACGTGTGCGGTGACTCCTGTGTCAGCGCACACATGGTCACACGGGTCTTTGTGCTCCAGGTAGTATCAGGGGACGCTGGTCCATCAACTCCTCCACAGGAGCACGCCAGAGGACAGCCCGAGGCGCCACCTGGTGAGCGATGGCTGCTGGTACAACACCATGCTGTCCATCGTCCGTCAGGTGTCAACCCCCCCGGAGACGCCGGCACCGCCGCTGGACCACCTGGTCGCTGACCTGCTGCGGCTGTACGAGGACGAGGAGGCGGGGAAAGAAGAATGCAGCGTGGTGGGAGCGCAGGAGGAGCTGCAGCTGTCCAGTCAGGTGACGGTGAGGACGCGCTACAGAACCAAGGACAGACGGAACCGATGCAGTGAACCAGAACTGGCCCGTAAGGAGGAGCGGCGAGGCTGGAGCGCGCTCTGATGGGTCAGACCCAGGGAGCCAGGGGGGCCGTCTCGGGGCCAGGTTTAAAAGGTTTCAATACATTTGTTAATTCACCAGATGAACAGCAGGTGGCGCTAACAGAGGCCTACACAGACCTCAGTGTGAACACGTGGGGTTTGTTTTAAATGTTTTTATCATATTCTGAATGTTTGATTGAATGTTAATCATGACTATTGACTGTTTTTGTCCTGGAATCGATCAGTGATAAGATAATCCCTCATTAGATAAGATAATCCCTCATTAGATAAAATAATCCCTTATTAGATAAGATAATCCCTTATTAGATAAAATAATCCCTCATTAGATAAGATAATCCCTCATTAGATAAGATAATCCCTCATTAGATAAGATAATCCCTCATTAGATAAGATAATCCCTCATTAGATAAAATAATCCCTCATTAGATAAAATAATCCCTCATTAGATAAAATAATCCCTTATTAGATAAGATCCTATCACGTTGATGATACAAAGGGAAGCTGAGCTCAGGTGATAACTGGACCTTTAATGCAGTGTGTGAGTGTGAAGCTTTCATGAAACACACAGCAGTTTGTACAATAAACCCTTTAATTTAAATAAACCAGTGTGTGCAGGAAGAACATCATTACATGAATCAGAGCTCTGACAGCAGAGGCGTCACACAGGAACAGACCCAGAACACAGAACACCTGCTGAGGTCCGTCCACAGCGCACACTCACACAGACGAACCGCTGCAGCCTCACACCCTTTAGACACCGCTCAAAGGTCGGCGGGTGGAATCAGTGCTAGTGCTAACGTTAGCATCACAGAGCAGAGCTGTGTTCCTGGAAACAATCATCAAATCAGCACAGAAACGAAAAACGAGATTATGTTTGTGGGCTGCGTGTTTAAAAGAGAATAATCTGGATTAGAAAATAAACACAAAGCTAACATGATTTATATGTGTTCAGTCACACAACAACCACACACACGCACGCACGCACACACCTGGAATAAGTTAAAGGTGTTTCTATTCTGCGCTTTATTAAAACAGCCTCAGAGTTAAAATATAAAACTGGAATAGAGGAGCCGTTCACACTCCTTTCAGCAGGATAAATGAAAACAAATTAATTTTAAAGCATGATTTTTCTGCACCGTTACACCTCCACCATGTCCTGTGACATCACCACGTCCACCCAGAGAGCGAGCTGAGCAGTGATCCACACCAGAGAGAAAAGAGGACAAAGACTTTCAGAGCACATCCTGAACCAGGAGCCGGGCGGCGGCAGGACGGCCTGGTCGGTCCGTGGCAGTTTCCCCAAAGCACAGAGGACGGGGAGAGGCGGGGCTCCGGGGTGCTGTGGGTCAGCTCTCCCAGCAGCCATCTTGTCCACACAGTCTGATTAAGTGGTCCCCCTTTGTCCCCTTCCCAAAGTCCGGGAGCTTCCTCCGGTCTCAGACCAGACTGGCTCCTCCCTGTCTGAGGATCTCACACAGCAAAGTCCTCAGATAGTGAGATCCTACAGACACACACACCCATCACCTTCATCCTCCTCCTCCTCCTCAAAGTCCCTCACCTCAGACAGTGGGGGGGCGGGGTCATACCTCATGGAAGCAGTCCGGCGGGGGGCTCCGCTCGGCTCCTCTCCACCTCTCCATCTTCTTGATACCTTCTGACACCACACACACCGAGGAGGTGAGGGACACCAGGAACAGCAGGTCTGAAAGGCCAACGGGACGCCATGAAACATGTGACCTCTGATGATGTCATCCATACACCAACAGCTGAGCGCTTCTTACCGAAGATGCTGAGGCTCTCCGTCTGGAAGATGCTCTGCAGAGGAGGGAAGTAGATGACGAGCAGCTGGCCCATGATGGAGGCCAGGACGGCGTAGCAAAACGTCCTGTTACTGCACAGACCCATCTCATGGACCATACGGGTCTGAGGAGGACAACCACACATCAGCTACCACAAGGAGGACCCCCTCTGAACTGTCACATGATCGGCCTGTGAGTTCTGATTGGTCAGATCAGACTCTCTGAATGTTGGTCACGTGACTGCTGCTCACAGTGACTCCATCATGGCCGTGTGTGTGTGTGTGTGTGTGTTTACCTGTGAACGTGAGCTCAGGGCGTTGAACATGTCAAAAAAGACGAAGCAGGTGAAGGTCATGGTGGTGTCTCGAGGAGTGATCACGTTGTCCTGCAACTGAAACCCCAAAACACATACCTCCCATCAGAGCGCGGCGACAGTGAAAAAGAAACACAGCGTGACGTTTGTCTCCCCACACAGACACACAAAGCTGTCGCACCTCTCTCCAGAAGACGAACAGCGTCCCGCAGACGATGATGAGCGCCGACACCAACACTTTGACGATCAGGCTGCGGGTGATGATGCTGTCCCTCACGTTTCGAGGAGGTTTCCGGATCACGTCGCGGTCTACGGGCTCCACTCCCAAACTAACAACACACACATTAAAGCAGCACACGTCACAGCTGCATTTATTGAATAAGAAAATCCACATTTCAGTCGCTGCCCGTTCGCCTTTGGCTCTCGTTCATAAACATAAATCATTTGACCGTTTGTTTGCTGACAGCACTACATTTCCCATGATGCCGCTGCACCTTTGAGCTGGAGGTCCGTCCATGATGATGTTGATCCACAGGATCTGCATGGCGTTCAGCGGGTTGGGGAAGTTCATCAACGTCGCCAAGGAGATGAGTGTCAGTGCTGCAATGCTCCTGATGACCAGCAGGAGGAGACAGTCAGAGAACAACCACCAAAACCGCAGTGAATCAAATATTTGTGTTTTTTTTTCCCACTCACGTGCTCAGCTGGAAGCGCACAAAGTTTTTAATGTTGTTGTAAATTCCTTTTCCTTCCTCGATGGCCGACCTGCAAGCCCAGACCAGACCATGAGTGTAAAGTTCATCTACAGTTTGCACGTGTGTCTGTGCGGTGATCAGCCTAAAACCCCGGCTTCCCAGCATGCCTCAGGAGCCTGCATCTGACTCACATGATGGTTTGGAAGTCGTCATCCACCAGAATCATGTCGGCTGCCTCCTTGCAGACGTCGGTGCCCGTCTGGCCCATCGCCACGCCGATGTCAGCCGCCTTCAGAGCCACGGCGTCATTCACCCCGTCGCCTGTCATGGCCACCACCGCGCCGATGTTCTGGAGGGACTGCAGAGAGGCGGACAGTAACGTTCATGTGGAGTGCTCAGACTGTAGTTTCTGCTCTCCGCCTGTGTGGGGCAGTAATGAGTTCAGCCTGCTCACCTTCACGATCTTCAGCTTGTGTCTCGGGCTGGCTCGATAAAACACGGAGATCTGTGCAGAGAGAGGAGGACACGTCATTTGAACTCACACCACACCACAATGCATTCTGGGAAAGTGTGTGTGTGCGCTCACTCTGGGGACGATCTGTGAGAGCTGCTGCAGGTCGAGCTGATCCACCTCCTCTCCGGACAAACACTGACATCCTTTGGAGTACAGACCCAGCCGGCTGGCTGCAGTGACACACACACACACACAGACACACACACAGACACACACAGAGGTTTAAAACGGTGGACTTGTCCTTTAACAGGAGCACAGCAGGTGAGCAGCAGTCCGACTCTGACCTATCGACACGGCCGTCTCCTGGGAGTCTCCGGTGATCATCTTGATGGCGACTCCAGAGCTGATGAGCGTGGCGACGGCCTCCTTGACCCCTGCCCTGGGAGGGTCGATGATGCCCACCAGACCCAGGAAGGTCAGGCTGCCCATCTCAGACCCTGAGGCAAAGGCCAGCACTGAAGGACACACACACACACACACACACACACACACACACAGTGAGCATGTGTTTTCACTGAAACACTGCTGACTGGTTGGTTCTCTTCACCTCTGAGTCCAGCAGTGCCCATGTAGCTGATCTGCTGCTGATACAGCTCCCTCTGCTGGTGGTTGAGAGGTAGTGTGCTCCCTCTGCTGTTGTAGGTGCTGCAGAAGCGGATCACCTGTTCATAGGCTCCCTTCATGAAGTAAACTCCAGCCTTATCCTGGAGGGGGTCAGAAAACAAGGAAAACTGTTTAAGGAGCGTCCAATCAGCTCACAGCTGCTCCAGAACCACACACCTGGACATGCAGGTCCTGCAGAGTGTGTTGTTTTATTACGGAGAGCACAGACCTGCTGGGTGCGGTGAACACAGCGAACAGCCATCCACTTCTTCTCCGAGGTGAACGGGTGTTCCTCCAGACGCACGTACTCCTGCTGCAGGCTCTCCAGCCCCATCTGGAGGGGGAGAGCAGAGTCGGGTCAGACCAACAACTGGCTCAGACCAACAACTGGATCAGACCAACAACTGGATCAGACCAACAGCTGGATCAGACCAACAGCTGGATCAGACCAACAGCTGGATCAGACTAACAACTGGATCAGACCAACAACCGGATCAGACCAACAGCCGGATCAGACCAACAGCCGGATCAGTTGATGCACCCCTTGTTGCTCCTGTCTTTAGCCTCTCTGGCCTTGGACCCGTTTGGAATACCAGCACTAGGGCTGAACGATCTATCGTTTTAGACCGAAAATCGCGATCTCAGATGACGCGATTTTGAGATCGTCAAAGCCGCGATTTTTTGCACTGCTCCTAACTGAATCATGTTTTGTTTTGTCAAACGCTACGGCTGAAAACGAAAAGAAAATGGAGGAACTGGTCCCTAAAACGAACTCCACCTTTATGTTCGGTGCTGTTTCTGCCGGCAGCAGCGGCGCGTCTTCTAAGCCTGTGTGTGTGTCTGTGTCTGTGTGTGTGTGTGTGTGCGCGACGTGAGTCGCAGTGGAAGGGCCGCGTGTAAATGCTACGAGCACGTACTCTGAACATTACCAGCTCCTTATATTCAGGTTCGCTGCTGTTGTGCCGTCAGCAGCTTTTCTACACCTGTGTGTGTGTGTGTGTGTGTCTGTGTCGCGTGTGTCGTGTGTCGTGTGTGTGTGTCGCGTGTGTCGTGTGTGTGTGTGTGTGTGTGTGCGTACATCAGATGCAGACAGAGGCAGCAGCTAATGACGTCACCAAACAATAACGCAGGCATTTGATGAAGAGGCTCCATGAGGACTCTAGTAAACGGTGGACAGAGCTGACAGCAGCAGCTCCGTTTGTCCTTAGACATGATTCCCATTAAAGTTTGATCATTTGTTCTAAATCACATTGAACTTTAAGAGTTACTTAAGTCTCAATACTGTATTTACTGTTTAACCTTAGGAGGCACACTTCAGTCTGTTTAATGACTGTTGAATAATACTTTACAGAACTACATTAGTCTTCTTTTAACCTATTAGAAATAAAACTTTATTTTGTTCTGTAATTGTTATTTAAATTTTCATGTTTATTAAAACTAATACTGAGTGCACGTTATCAGAGTTTACTTTTAGATCTACTGATAGTTTTTGAGAAGTGACAGAGTAGCTACCTGAAGTCATTTACACAGAAACATGTTTGACATGATTTGAAAAAAATCGTGGATGAAATCGAAATCGCAATATTTGCCAGAAAAAATCGCAATTCAATTTATTCTTAAAATCGTTCAGCCCTAACCAGCACATGTTCTCAGCTCACTGATCCATCGCTCACAGAGCTGCAGCGCTTTAACTTCATGCTGGTTTCCAACACCTGCCCTCAGAGTGATGCTGAGGCGTCATGCACTCATCATCTCATGCACTCATCATCTCTCATGCACTCATCATCTCATGCACTCATCATCTCATGCACTCATCATCTCATGCACTCATCATCTCATGCACTCATCATCTCATGCACTCATCATCTCTCATGCACTCATCATCTCATGCACTCATCATCTCATGCACTCATCATCTCATGCACTCATCATCTCTCATGCACTCATCATCTCATGCACTCATCATCTCTCATGCACTCATCATCTCATGCACTCATCATCTCATGCACTCATCATCTCATGCACTCATCATCTCATGCACTCATCACTTCCTTATCATCAGGATTGTCTGAGAGGATCATGTTTCTCCTCAGGGACTTCCTGTTCCCGGATGGAGCGTGCTCATTAAAGCCTGCATGTGAACAGGAAGCTTCTGAGGACAGAGCTCCTCTCTCTGTGGAACCGCTCCAGATTAGGATTAAATCCAGGACGTGTGAGGAGGATCTGGTCTGAACATGATCAGGTTCGGCTCTGACCTCAGCAGTTCTTTTTACCTTCATGGAGAGGGCGATGAGCGCGCCCTCTGTGGGCCGTCCCAGCAGATTCTGGTTCCTGATGACCGAGTCGTTACACACACAGCCCACCTGACGGCACAGAACACACAAACCCACCGATAAATTCAACCTGCACAACAACAGGCGAGGTTTTCATGTGTCCCCCTCCACTGGACTCAGGCATGAACAGAGAACCTGACACAGACTTGTTGGTCACCATGAAAAGTGCAAATATTTCACTGTTTATTATGGACTGGACTTCACATGTGCTCAAACAGACGAGCTTTGTTAACCCACCTCCACGACTCTGCTGACCGAGGGGCAGGAGAAGCCGTGGATCACCTCTCCATCCAGCATAACTTCACCAGTCCCATTGTAGCCGACGCCTGTCACCTGCAAGACAACACGCAGGGTAAACAACAGCCAACAGCACAGTCGGCATCAGCACCGTGAGCAGGCAGGGATGTGATGTGCTTCTGTTAACTGGTATCCATAGCAACAGGTGGCATCAGATTCCACGGTGACGTGATGTGGGGGCAGTGACCAATGAGGAGCGCCTCCTCCATCAGACACGTCCCCGCTGCCACGCTGCATGTAAATGATCTGACATCTTATCTTCCTCTGACCACCTCCAGAACAACGCCGCCGAACCTCAGAAGGTTTAACCCAGAAAACGTCCCCTGGTCCTCAGTCACCTGACCCACTTTCACAGCCTGGCAGCTGGGACATGGAAGAACTGGGTCGGTCTGTTCTCTGTGGGCTCAGACTCAGGACGCCACGCTGCAGCAGCGATCTCATTTCTCTGCCTTTATTTTCACTCTGCACATGATCTCAAAAACAGAATCAGGGTCGTCCTCTGTTATCGCGGGGTTAAATGCTGTTCCTGGAGCAGCTCCTGTCTCATGTTACCTGCTCACAAGTCTCCCCTCCTCCATGACACAGACCTGTGTGTGCAGACTCACGGCTTCCTGCTGAGTTCATGGTGAAATCATTACAGTGTGTGTGTGTGTGTGTGTGTGTGTGTGTGTGTGTGTGGGATATTATATATTTGAGTGTAGTAAGTGATGATGGCGCGGACAGAGGAGGGTGGAGCAGGGTGGGGGTTCTGACCTCTGCGTGGAGTCCGTCTGACGTGAACAGCTGAGTGACGGTCATCTCGTTCTTTGTCAGAGTTCCCGTCTTGTCGGAACAGATCACGTTACAGCAGCCTGACAGGGACAAGAAGATGTTTAAATATGCACAACACACACACACACACAGACACACACACACACACAGACACAGACCACACACACAGACAGACACACACACAGACAGACACACACACACACACACACACACACACACACACACACACACAGACACACACACAGACACACACACACAGACAGACACACACACAGACAGACACACACAGACACACACACAGACAGACACACACAACACACACACAGACACACACACAGACAGACACCACACACACACACACAGACACACACACAGACACACACACACACAACACAGACACACACACAGACACAGACACACCACAGACACACACAGACAGACACACACACACAGACACACACACACACACAGACACACACACACAGACAGACACACACACACAGACACACACACACACACAGACACACACACACAGACAGACACACACACAGACACACACACAGACACACACACACAGACAGACACACACAGACACACACACAGACACAGACACACACACACACACAGACACAGACACACACACACACACACACACACACAGACACACACACACAGACAGACACACACACACAGACAGACACACACACAGACACACACACACAGACAGACACACACACACACACACACACACACACACAGACACACACACAGACACACACACACACACACACAGACACACACACACAGACACACACACAGACACACACAGACACACACACACACAGACACACACTGAGAACACCAGCCCAAACACCCAGCTCTTCACCAGGAACAGTATCATACCCAGAGTTTCTACGATGGGGAGCTTCTTGACGATGGCTCTTTTCTGCACCATACGCATCACACCGAGCGCCAGCGTCACGGTCACCACGATGGGTAAACCTTCTGGAATGGCGGCTACCGCCAGACTGAAAGAGAGGAGAAGAAATCAGTCATTACAGCGCACGCAGTCCGGCCTGTGTTCACTCAGTGGCCGAGCATGATAGCGTCACGTGTAAGCTTCAAATGTTTCATTAAATCTTTATTTGATCTAAAGTCTGAAGATTCTGTAAAAGTTCTGCCCTCCTCAGCAACAACCAGGAAGACATGGCTGACATGTGAGCAGCGGTCACATGAATCTGCACCAAACAAACGGCAGCCATTATTAATGATGACACAGGTGTCTAACGAGACAACATGTCAGACAAAGGTCGTTCTATCATTAACCAAAGACAGCGCCACAGAGACCTGACTCCGATGGTGAACATGTCCAGGATCCTCTTCCCCTGCAGCCAGCCCACCAGCATGATGACCCCTGAAACACAGCACACAGATGAGCCCGAGCAGAGCGAGGCGCCGCGGAGGCCGATCAGGCCGATCAGGCCGCAGACTCACCGATGATGCAGAAGGAATACAGCGAGAGCTGCTTCCCCAGCAGGTCCATGCTCTTCTGTAGTGGAGTTTTAGGAGCCTGGACAGGAAACAGAGGTTATTTCATGGAGAGCAGCCGCTGAAGCTAAGCTAAGCTAAGCTAAAGCTAAAGCTAAAGCTAAGCATTATTCAGGTGAACCTACCTCTTCTGCTTGCATCATCTTGAACACCTCCCCAAACTCCGAGTTCTCTCCGGTTCCGATGACGATGCCCTGAGGAGGAGTTCAGGAAACTTTCAGTAAAAGTTCCTCACGGACACTAGAATCCTCCACACACATGCTAACTGCTACACGTTAGCATGTGTTTCTACTTTGATCTGATTGGAAGCTGCAGAGCTGCTTCTCTTCACAAACCCCTTTTGTTTCTCAGATTCTGGCTGTTTATTATGTCACAGAACAAGATGGCCGCTCGCCCATCCTCCATGAACAGACATATTGGAATAAGGAGGAGGAGTCCTGGTGGTACCTTGGCTTTGCCGCAGCGCACGAGCGTCCCCATGAAGGCGATGTTGCTGCGGGAGGCGATGTCTCCATTGGATGCTGCCGGTTGGTGGAAGGTGGACTTGGAGCAGGGGGCGGTCTCCCCTGTCAGACTGGACTCGTCCACAGACAGGTCGATCGCCTGTGAGGAAGGAAGAAACACACAGTGTCCGGTTTTAATCCTCTCTGAACAAAAAGAGCCGAGAAAACAAACAACCGTCAAACATGTGACGACACGTCCTCTGTGACCTTCAGCGCTGGGTGCTGACCCGGATCTTAGACGACACAGAGTGCTGATTACATGCAGCTGGTGAGGAAGGTTTAAACATCACCCCTGAGGTCTACATCAGACAGAAGCAGCTCCATCATCACTGCCTCCTGCTCTTTATTGAAACCCTTTGTGCTTTCATATCTGTGGACCTCCACGGCTGCAGTCCCCCCTGCGGCCTGTGGGTGGCTGACTCCAGCAGTGAGTCGGTCGGCATGTTAAAATGGCCGACTGTGCTCACAGCCTGCTTCAGCTCCTCAAGCTCCCTGAATGTTTATTCAAGACACGTTTTACTGAGAAATGTTGCAAAACTGCTGGAACGTCTGTGATTTGGGTCAAATGACAGAACGTTCTGAGGCCGGGCTCAGTGACTGGAAACCGTCTGCTCAGCGAGCTTCTGGGAACTCGCTGTTGTTTCAC